>NC_090648.1:22232480-22532480 GCF_040937935.1 Hyperolius riggenbachi
GTAGTAGTAGTAGTGGTATTAGTAGTAGTAGTAGTAGTAGTGGTAGTAGTAGTAGTAGTAGTAGTAGTAGTAGTAGTAGTAGTAGTAGTAGTAGTAGTGGTATTAGTAGTAGTAGTAGTAGTAGTGGTAGTAGTGGTAGTAGTAGTAGTAGTAGTAGTAGTAGTAGTAGTAGTGGTAGTAGTAGTAGTAGTAGTAGTAGTGGTAGTAGTAGTAGTAGTAGTGGTAGTAGTGGTAGTAGTAGTAGTAGTAGTAGTAGTAGTAGTGGTAGTAGTAGTAGTAGTAGTAGTAGTAGTAGTGGTAGTAGTAGTAGTAGTAGTAGTAGTAGTAGTAGTAGTAGTAGTAGTAGTAGTAGTAGTAGTAGTAGTAGTAGTAGTAGTAGTAGTAGTAGTAGTATTCAGTGATGAGTGAAAATGGCAATATTCTTTTTGCATTATTTTTTATGAAAATGCCATCAAAAATAATTTTGTAATACATTTGTGATTTCTCTGTATTTTTTGTCACTACTACGCAGAACTAGTAGTAGTGACATTAGTAGTAGGAGTAGTAGTTACATAGTTATTTTGGTTGAAAAAAGACATACGTCCATCGAGTTCAACCAGAGAACAAAGTACAACACCAGCCTGCTCCCTCACATATCCCTGCTGATCCAGAGGAAGGCACAACACCAGCCTGCCCCCTCACTTATCCCTGTTGATCCAGAGGAAGGCAAAAAACCCTTACAAGGCATGGTCCAATTAGCCCCAAAAGGGAAAAAATTCCTTCCCGACTCCAGATGGCAATCAGATAGAATCCCTGGATCAACATCACTGGGCATTACCTAGTAATTGTAGCCACGGATGTCTTTCATCGCAAGGAAAGCATCTAAGCCCCCTTTAAAGGGACTCCGAGCAGTGCAGAAACTATGGAAAGATGCATACCATTTTGAAGCTCTCTTTCTCCTTTTTCCAACAATATAAAAACCGCTGCCCTACTCCTTTTATTTTTTCGCTATTTTCGCAAGCAAATGCGATTTCGATCGCGAAAATAACAAAAACTAAAAGGCGTAGGGCGGCGGTTTATGTGTTGTTGGAAAGAGGAGAACGAGAGCTTCAAAATGGTATGCATCTTTCCATAGTTACTTGTATTACACAGGACGACTTTTCCCCATTCAGCTGGAAAAAGTCGTCCTGTGTAATACAAGCAACTATGGAAAGATGCATACCATTTTGAAGCTCTATTTCTCCTCTTTCCAACGACACATAAACCGCCACCCTACACCTTTTAGTTTTCAATATTTTTGCAATCGAAAAGCCGCAATTTTGATCACGAAAATAGCAAAAACTAAAAGACGTAGGGCGGAGGTTTATATATTGTTGGAAAAAGGAGAAAGAGAGCTTAAAAATGGTATGCATCTTTCCATAGTTTCTGCACTGCTCGGAGTCCCTTTAAATGCAGGTGTAGAATTTGGCATAACTACTTCCTGTGGCAATGCATTCCACATCTTAATCACTCTTACAGTAAAGAACCCTTTTCTAAATAAATGGCTAAATCGTTTTTCCTCCATGCGCAGATCATGTCCTCTAGTCCTTTGTGAAGGCCTAGGGACAAAAAGCTCATCTGCCAAGCTTTTATATTGTCCTCTGATGTATTTATACATGTTAATTAGATCCCCTCTAAGTCGTCTTTTCTCCAGACTAAATAAACCCAGTTTATCTAACGTTTCTTCGTAAGTGAGACCTTCCATCCCACGCATCAATTTTGTTGCTCATCTCTGCACCTGCTCTAAAACTGCAATATCTTTCCTGTAATGTGGTGCCCAGAACTGAAGTAGTAGTAGAAGTAGAAAATAATGTTTGTGATTGCTATGCATTTTTCACACTGACATAATACACAGGGCTGTACAGAGTATATTGTCTTGTCACTAGCTGTCCCTCAGAGGGGCTCACAATCTAATCTCTACCATAGTCTTGTGTCTATATCGTGTAGTGTATGTATCGTAGTCTAGGGCCAATTTAGGGGGAAGCCAATTAACTTGTCTGTATGTTTTGGGGATGTGGGAGGAAACCAAAGTGCCTGGAGGAAACCCGCACAGACACAGGGAGAACATACAAACTCCTTGCAGATGTTGACCTGGCTGGGATTTGAACCGGGGACCCAGCATTGCAAGGGAAGCACACTAACCCCTCCGCCACCATGCTGCCCACAGTGATTTGTTAAATTCTTGGAAATTGAGCAGATATTTTTAATTGCAGATAATACTTTCCTGTTCCAGAATTTTATGTATTTATTTTTGCTTTGCCATTGCCTTTTCGCATACAAATATCCCCTTCCCACACCCTCTTCCCCTCCTCTACACATATACTTCACAGGCAGTGGCGGCGCCACGCTGGGGCTTACCCAGGCTTCAGCCCCAGCTGGCAACGTATCAGCCCCCTCTAAAGCCCCCCCCCCCCGCTGACAGTGTCATCAGCAGTTACTCGCTCACGTACACCACCCCAGCCCAGGTAATTGTGCCTGCATGGCTGCCAGCATCTGAGCGGCCCGCAAGGGTATGTTCGTTGTGGCATATAAATTTGTGTCACGTGACGACGTCCGTCACGTGACACGTCACACGCATAGTGTGCAGCGCGCTTGCCTCACCTGAGTCACCTCGCCTGGCCCGCCCGCCCAGCTTCAGAAGAATCGAGGCTTAACTTGCAGTAAGCCTCTTAACAAGCCGCTTAAGTTGCCGCTGACGGCCGTTGCAGGCTCGCACTCAGCACTGCCCAGCCAGAGCCAGCACCACAGTGGGGACTCTGCTGGCACTGGCCACTTGTCAGCACTCACATGGACAGCACAGCACGGCGTCCGAGGAGCCCAGGATTCGGGAGTCGGACTGGACAGAGCCAGCTCATCAGCAGCAGGAGGAAGACTCAAGGTGGGTGGACAGCCAGCCAATTGCCAACTTGAATTTTATTTTTTTGCACCAGCCAGGCCTGAGCTGCCCTGAGCCCAGCCCACCACCACCAACCAGGCCTGAGCTGCCCTGTGGTGCCCCCAGACCACCACCACCAACCAGGCCTGAGCTGCCCTGAGCCCAGCCCACCACCACCAACCAGGCCTGAGCTTCCCTGAGCCCAGCCCACCACCACCAACCAGGCCTGAGTTGTCCTGGGGTGCCCCCAGCCCACCACCCCTAACCAGGCCTGAGCTGCCCTGGGGTGCCCCAACCCACCACCACCAACCAGGCCTGAGCTTCCCTGAGCCCAGCCCACCACCACCAACCAGGCCTGAGTTGCCCTGGGGTGCCCCCAGCCCACCACCCCTAACCAGGCCTGAGCTGCCCTGGGGTGCCCCAACCCACCACCACCAACCAGGCCTGAGCTGCCCTGGGGGGCCACCACCAGCCTGACTACATATACCAGGGACAGCTATAAGCCTGGCTACATATACTGGGGACAGCTATAACCCTGGCTACATATACTGGGGACATCTATACACCTGGCTACCTATACTGGGGACACTGGCTGTCTGTCATTATGTGCATTAACTGGTGAAACGCTGTCTCTCATTACTTGCATTTACTGGTGAAAGGATGTCTCATTACATGCATTTACTGGGGGAATGCTGTCTGTCATTATGTGCATTAACTGGTGAAACGCTGTCTCTCATTACGTGCATTTACTTGTGAAAGGCTGTCTGTCATTACGTGCATTTACTTGTGAAAAGCTGTCTATGTGCATTTACTGGTGAAACGCTGTCTCTCATTACTTGCATTTACTGGTGAAAGGATGTCTCATTACATGCATTTACTGGGGGAATGTTGTCTGTCATTATGTGCATTAACTGGTGAAATGCTGTCTCTCATTACATGCATTTACTGGTGAAATGCTGTCTCTCATTCCGTGCATTTGCTAGTGAAAGACTGTCTGTCATTACGTGCATTTCCTGGTAAAAGGCTGTCTCTCATTCCGTGCATTTACTGGTGAAAGGCTGTCTCTCATTACATGCATTTACTGGGGAAACGCTGTCTGTCATTATGTGCATTAACTGGTGAAACGCTGTCTCTCATTACGTGCATTTACTGGTGAAATGCTGTCTCTCATTCCGTGCATTTACTGGGGAAATGCTGTCTCTCATTACGTGCATTTACTAGTGAAAGACTGTCTGTCATTACGTGCATTTACTGGTAAAAGGCTGTCTCTCATTACGTGCATTTACTGGTGAAAAGCTGTCTCTCACTACATGCATTTACTGGGGAAACGCTGTCTGTCATTATGTGCATTTACTGGTAAAACGCTGTCTCTCATTACTTGCATTTACTGGTGAAAGGATGTCTCATTACATGCATTTACTGGGGGAATGCTGTCTGTCATTATGTGCATTAACTGGTGAAATGCTGTCTCTCATTACATGCATTTACTGGTGAAATGCTGTCTCTCATTCCGTGCATTTGCTAGTGAAAGACTGTCTGTCATTACGTGCATTTACTGGTGAAAGGCTGTCTCTCATTACATGCATTTACTGGGGAAACGCTGTCTGTCATTATGTGCATTAACTGGTGAAACGCTGTCTCTCATTACGTGCATTTACTGGTGAAATGCTGTCTCTCATTCCGTGCATTTACTGGGGAAATGCTGTCTCTCATTACGTGCATTTACTAGTGAAAGTCTGTCTGTCATTACGTGCATTTACTGGTAAAAGGCTGTCTCTCATTACGTGCATTTACTGGGGAAAAGCTGTCTCTCATTACATGCATTTACTGGGGAAACGCTGTCTGTCATTATGTGCATTAACTGGTGAAACGCTGTCTGTCATTACGTGCTTTTACTGGTGAAAGGCTGTCTGTCATTACATGCATTTACGGGTAAAACGCTGTCTCTCATTACGTGCATTTACAGGGGAAACGCTGTCTCTCATTACGTGCATTTACTGGGGAAACGCTGTCTGTCATTATGTGCATTAACTGGTAAAATGCTGTCTGTCATTACGTGCTTTTACTGGAGAAATGCTGTATGTCAATATGTGCATTTACTTCATATGTTTTTATGTAACTACATTAGTTGGTACAACTACATTACAGTTAGCCCCGCCTACGTGATGGCATGACCATGCCCATATTTTAACCCCCCCCCCCGGTGAGCCTTGCCTGCCAGCTTTTGTGCCCCCTTTGAGCCCCCCCAAAAAAATCTGAAGCTGGAGCCGCCACTGTTCACAGGGCTCTTACAGACTTACACTTATAGATTACTGCTTTGTTTTGAACCTATGCCTTTAGTATTTTTTCTGTTATTAACTGCTTGAGGACCACAAGCTTACACCCGCCTAGTGACCAGGCTATTTTTTATGATTCAGCACACTGTAGCTTTAAAAGTTTGCTGCACAGCCATACAATTTAGCACTCAAATGAATATTGCCTCCTTTTCTTGCCACCAACAGAGCTTTCTGTTGATGGCATCTGATTGCTGCTGCATTTTTTTTCAATTAATTTTATTGTTTTTTTGTTTTCTATTTCTTTTTTTTTTTTATTGTTCTCCCTCCCTCTTCCCTCCCTCTGAGATCCAATACTGTGATCTCCTCTCATAGGCAGCAGCTAGAGATGGCCCGAACGGTTCACCGGCGAACAATTTCAGGCGAACTTTTGGTGGTTCTCCCCCATAATGCACCATTAGGGTCAACTTTGACCCTCTATATCACAGTCAGCAGGCACATTGTAGCCAATTAGGCTACACTCTCTCCTGGAGCCACTCTCCCCCTTATAAAAGGCAGGCAGCGCTGGCCATAACACTCACTCGTGTGCCGGCAGTAATTAGAGAAGGGACAGCTGCTGGCAGACTCTCATGGGGAAAGATTAGTCAGGCTCTTGTAGGCTTCTTAGCTTGCTCCTGGCTGATTGTTATTGCTAAAATAGCACCCCACAACAGCTCTTTTGAGAGCTAATGTTCTCCTGATGTGTTTTTTTTTTGTGTTGCCCACTGACACTGCATTATACAGCCCTATGTGTTGCAGCTGGACCTTGGTAATTGCTATTACTGTGCCAGCCAGGCCCTGCCTAACTATCTATACTGGGACACCTACCTATGCCTACCTAACTACTGGGGCACCTACTTACCTATACAGGGACACCTACCTATGCCTACCTACCTACCTATACTAGGGCACCTACCTATGCCTACCTACCAATACTGGGTCTCCTACCTATGCCTAGATAACTACTGGGGTACCTACCTATGCCTATCTACCTATACTGGGACTCCTACCTATGCCTTCCTACCTGTACTGGGACTCCTACCTATGCCTAGCTAACTACTGGGGCACCTACCTATGCCTACTTACCTATTCTGGGACACCTACCTATGCCTACCTACCTATACTGGGGCACCTACCTATGCCTACCTACATAAAAGAAGATAATAAGGTCGTTGCTTAATTGTGGACAGACCAAATTCGATCAGCTGGACAGTCACTGTTGTTCTATCATTGAGCTACCACAGCCTGGCGACCATATGGGCTTAAAAAAATGCCACGGCCTGCACTCTGGCCATGGTGCGCACCAGTCCAGCACGGCCGTCACTATGCAAACAGCTGTTTGCAGTGCGTTACACAGTGCCTTTGGTGTGTCAGTGTGAAGCAGTACTCTAATTACACTCCCTGATTGATGTATACACATGCAAGATGTTTTAAAGCACTTTAGTCCTGCAATTTAGCACGCAATGTGATTTCTGCCCTTAAAACGCTGATTTGCGTCAAATCCAGATTTTTCCCCGGGACTTTTGGCATCTATCCCACTCCACCATGCCCCCCTCCAGGTGTTAGACCCCTTGAAACATCTTTTCCAACACATTTGTGGCCAGCATAAGCGTTTCTAGTTTTCAAAGTTCGCATCCTCATTGAAGTCTATTGCGGTTCACGCAAACCGAACCTTTCGCAGAAGTTCACGAACTGAAAATCGGAGGTTCGGGCCATCTCTAGCAACAGCCTATAAGAGGGAGAGCCTCTCCTGGGAACAGCACAGTGATAGAGTTGTCCCTGTGTGCAGCGCTGCACTAGATCGCAACACTGCACAAGTTATTCCAACCATTTTTTTTTTACAGCCTGCCAGTGCAATTGCATTTGGAAGGTTGTTTACAGAGCAGAGCTCCATGACTCAGCGGGGATGCGCAAATCCATGTGTGTGATCTCTGCTAATCTCCTCCCTTAGGACTTGACGCTGATCGACGTTAGGCACTCCTGGGGGAGCGACCTTCCCAATGCCTACGGGCATTAGGTGGTCAGGAAGGGGTTAACCAGTTTCAGATCCTTGGTATGTATACATTCAACATTCGTCTATCAAGTCCAACCAGAAGAAAAAAAATTAACCCCTATCCTGAATCTGCACATATCCCAGTTGATCCAGGGAAAGTAAAAAAACCTTACAAGTCCTGGGTCAATTAGCCTTAGAAGGGAAAAATTCCTTCCCGACTCCAGATGACAGTCAGATAAATCCCTGGATCAACTCTTCCAGGACTTACCTAATAATTATAGCCATGAAAGACCTTCAGTGCAAAGAAAGCATCCAAGCCCTCTTTAAATGCAGATATAGGGCCTGATTCACAAAGCGGTGCTAACAGTTAGCACGCTGGTGAAAAGCCCTTTATCACACCTAAACTCAGTTTAGGCATGATAAGTTTAGGTGTGATAAGTTTAGGTGTGATAAGTTTAGGCATGATAAGTTTAGGTGTGATAAGTTTAGGCATGATAAGTTTAAGCACCAACTGCGTTAGCACCGCAGTGCACAGCTGATCAAAAGTTTTGCGCTAGCAAAGTCTGGTGCACTTCGCATAGAGTTTAATGGCGCTGCTTTGCGTGCGGGACTTTGCACGCTAACTACACTTATCTAAACTTAGCACGCCTAAACTTATCACGCCTAAACTGACTTTTCACCAGTGTGGTGCAAAGGTTATCACGCCTAAAGTCTTTTAGGCGTGATAACTGAGTTATCACCGCTTTGTGAATCAGGCCCATAGAGTTTGCCAAAACTACTTCATGAGGAGCAGATTATGATCATCAGTAAATCTTAAGGAATGGGGGGGGGGGGGGGGGGACAAGAGGTGAGCAATTACACAATATTCTTACCTGGAAGCAGTGTGTTTTTAGGCTATATAGTATACCTTAGGCCATTCTATATAGTATATAGAATGACCTGAGGTAGTGTATGATCGTCAAAAAAGTGATTTTTAAGGAGTGTTTAAAGAAACACTGGATAGTGATGGATGTGTTCTAGAAGGGGATTCTAGAGGAGGAGTAAAGCATGTGAGAAATTTTGTATAAATGAATGTGAGGAGGTAATTCTAGAGGAGGACAGAAGAAGGTCATGTACAGATCTGAGATTGCGGTTGGGTTGGTATCTGGAAAGTAGTGAGGAGATGTACAGGAGAGAGAGATTGTGTAGAACTATGTAGGTTAGGATTAAAAAGAACCCTAACTGAAAATAAAAAAAAATAACCATACACAGGTCATACTTACATCCTGTGTAGTCTACTACTCAGTCTCTGTCTCCTCTCCAGCATCCCATTTGTCCACTGTGATCAGTGGAATTCTCCATCCTCCATTTTGAAAATGGTCATTACCCCAAAACAGCTTCCTGGTAAGCACACTGTTACACTGTAATATCACCAACTTGAGCCATAGGGAAACATGGACATTACCTTGCACATTCAGTTGTAACTGACAGCTGCTGATATATAACTTACAACAACTGGTATATTTCAGTTGTGACAAAATATTGTCAGAACTGGAAGGGATCACTATTAGAATAAAATGGTGAGCTTCTGAGATGAACTGGTGTGTGTAATATTCATTTGCAGCTACATCATGTGTTTATTTTAAATAATTTTACTCGTTAACTGGTAGCCAATGAAGAGCTTGACAGAGAGGAGCAGCAGAGGAAGACTTGGAAGAAAGATGAATGAGACGAGAAGCTGAGTTCAGTACAGATTAGTGCGGTGCCAGTCTGTTCTTTGTTCTTTGGTAGTCCCCAAAGTAGTATGTTGCAATAGTCCAGATTACATATTATAAAAGAAAGTATTAACATTTTAGTTGTGTGTCCTGAGTGAGAAAAAGGTCAGACGCAAGATTTGTTTTTGAGATGGAGATGACACACAAGCTGGTTAGGGAGTGAATGTGAGGAATAAAAGAGAGAAAGGAGTTAAACATTACTCCTAAGTACTGTGCTTAGGAAACTGAAGTTATGGGGGTATTATTAACATGTATTGTTATATCAGGCAGAGGTGGACAAAGATGTTGGAAACATTAATTTTGAGAAGCAAGCACGAGGTCATGAAAGAGGATATAGCAGACAAACAGTCAGGAACACAAGTGAGAAGAGAGTTAAAGAAAGAGAAACTGTAACCAAAAAAAGAGCCCCTGGGGGGTACTTACCTCGGAAGGAGGAAGCCTCTAAATCCTAAAGGTCACACGCGTGGTAGCAGCTCTCTGCTTGGGCTCCGGGGGAAATAGCCAAGCCTGATCAGGTCCTCTCTACTGCGCAGGCGTGAGCCGGATACGCCTGCACAGTAGAGTTGAACTATTGGAATTGTCTATTTCAGCCACACTTGTAATTAATATTGCTGTTCTGTGTATCGGGGAGCCGACTCTTGAACCAGATGGCTGGGAAGGATAGGAGAAGCCTCTTTAGGATCAAGAAGGATGATCCTCCCTATCCTCCCTTCCCCCTCCCCCACCCCCAAGTGAGCACCCCCCATGGGCTTTATTTTTTTTATTACAGATTATCTTTGAGGTCAAGGGATGAGAGGTACAGTTGTGTATTGACTCCATATAAGTGGTATTGAAAACCAAATGAATTGATTAAGTTGCCAAAACCAAAATGTAGAGCCCACATACTCGATCAGGTGCATGGCACCAAGCAACAAACACGATGAAACTCCCAGCACTGTCCCCCCAGTGTAAATGTGCTTCCCGTGGTGTCCAGTGCATGAACATTTTAACTGATGGTGTCTTCCGCTATCTCCGTCCTCTTCCTCACATACAAACATACAAATCACGTGGTTGTTGATGTTATGCAAGTGGACACGTGTGTGACGTCACACACTCACCTACGTATACACCAGCAACCATGTGGGGTGCATGAATGTGAGGAAGACGGCAGACACAGTGTCAGACAGAGGTAAAGTATTCTTGCATGTGACATCGAGGGGGGCACATAGGGAAGACAGTGCCGGGGGCGGCAAGGTGTGATTTATAAAGAAATAAATACTCTACAGGCACTTTTGACTCTTTGACGTTTCCTTTAATTAAAAAAAAAAACCTCTGAAAGGTTCTGGGAAAATCTCTGTACATGAGGGACAAGACTGAAAACCATTATTGGATGGCTCTTATCTTTGGGTCATCAGGCAGCACTGCTGAGGGAATGGATAGAATTTTGTTGTGGAATCTCTGCATGGGCTAATTGAAACTTATGAAACTCATTGTCACTTTCACCTCAAAAAGCCAGCATCGGGGACAGTAGTTGGCCTACAGGTGCACATGGCATGTGTAGCATTAACAGCTGAGACGGCAAATGGTCAAATGCTTAAAAAAGATACAGTATGTCAGTGTTTAAGGAATCTTTCGACAAGATCATTTAAAGCTGACATGGACTCAGTATCACCTAACTCATTCATACAAATTCTTGATCTTCATTATTATCTTCTCGAAGGCTATTTTGATGTCTTTGTTTCTGAGGCTGTATATCATTGGGTTAATCAGTGGTGTCCCCACTGTGTAAAGCAGTGACAGCAGCTTATTTAAACTAAGGAATTGGCCTTGGGTTGGAAGACCGTAAGTGCAAATCAGGGTCACGTAAAATAGGGACACCACAATCAGATGAGAACTGCAAGTGGAGAAGGCCTTTTGCTTATCTATGGTTGATGGTATTTTTATGATTGTGGTGATGACATAGCTATATGATATGATGATTAAAAAGAAAGGAAGGAAAAGTACAGCTATGCTAACCAAAAGCATTTCTATCTGAAGTGTAGATATATCTGAACAGGAAAGACTTATAAGCGGTAGAGCATCACAGTAGAAATGGTCTATTATATTTGGTCCACAAAAGTTAAGAGAGGCCATTTTAATTGTTACAATCATTACTAAAAAAATGCTCAGCAACCAGGATATGATGGATAATCCCATACAAAGCAAAGTATTCATTACTGAAGTGTAATGTAGAGGGTTGCAGATGGCTAAATATCGATCATAAGACATCACTGTCAGAAGAAGACACTCTGAACATTCTGTCACCGCAAATATATATTCTTGGAAAACACAAGATGTAAAGGACATCGTCCAAGCTTTTGAATGCATCATATACAGAACGTTGGGGGCGATGTCTGAGGTTAGCATGATATCAGATATGGCGAGTTGGGTGATGAAGAAGTACATGGGGGTGTGGAGGGTCTTGCTATAGAATACCAATGTGATGATCAAGAGGTTTCCACAAAGTGTGCAAATATAAATCACAAAAACAAGAATGAAAAGTAAAATGCCAAGTACTTCCGAACATTGGAAACCAAGGAGGATGACTTCTGTGATCATAGTCTTGTTGTTCCTAAATGCTACCTAAGGGATAAAATATTAAAAGAAGACAAATATTTTTTTTTAACAGGGCTTAAAGAAAAAAAAAAAACTAGCAAGGTCAAAATTCTCCCAAACCCCACTTTTTTAATGTAGTTCAACCAGTGGACCACAGTTGTAATTCTGCCGTCTTAACTAGCCACTGACTGCCTAACACCAATGGGCGTGATAAAGGCAGCAACCCCAGGACCAGCTAACACCAATTGGCATCAAGTCCTGGGGCAGGGATTTGCAGGAGATCGCGCGCGCCGATGCGCACGTATCTCCGCATGGATGTTGGAGCTCCACTCCGCCATCAGTCTCCCAGCAGCGATCGCCACACAGAGACTGTTAGACAGAGAAACCACCATCTATTTACTTAGTACAGCACTGCGATCGAAGGCAGTGCTGTACTGGGGACACCCATGTGACACGGCTGCCCCCTGGGGGACTCAGAAGCGATCCACTGTGATAGGCTGACGGGGGGAGGGAGGATAAGAAAAAAAAACAGGGAAACTTAACTAAACAAATTAAAAAAATAAAATAAATATTTATTAAAAATAAACAAACAATCCTGGAGGCAATCTGACTCCACCAACAGAGAGCTCTATTGGTGGGGAGAAAAGTTAGGATCACTTGTTGAGTTATATGGCCTTAAAGCTGCAGTGGCCCAATTAGAAAAAAAATGGCCTGATCACTGGGAGAGTTTAACACCGTGATCCTCAAGAGGTTAAAGTGGGCTTGTTGAGCGATCAGAAATTCAGATCAAATTGGTTATAAATAATCTCCATTGATGGGCACATTCGATTACAAACGATTATAAAACTAGTCGTCCGACTGGATTTTCGTCAAACCATAATATGGATTCTCTTTTTGGTTGTGATAGATAGGAAGCAAATATTGTTTTTTTGAAAAAAAAAAAAAAGAAATGGACTGGTAATTTCACTTGTGGACACTGTAGTGCTTGTCGGTCCCTGAAAAGGGGCGATATTGTACAGATGGGTGCAGTCACATGGAGGGTTAGACAGTTTATCAGTTGCCGCACTAAAAACGTGGTCTATTGTGTGTGGTGTCCTTGCGGACGTTACTACATAGGCAAAACGGTACAACCCCTTAAAGCAGTAGGATCAGCCATACTATGCCAGGGAAAAAAACACATATATAAGTAGATAAATACTTGATCTACTTACATATCACATGTATTATACTGTCCACGTTTTGATTTCAGTGAATGTTATATAGTAAATGACGAGAATAATGTTCCTGGTGGGGGCCATGTCTTTTGCCCACAGTTAAGGCTAACTGGTGATGTCATTTCTGCCCTTTATTTTTTTTCTTGTCTCCTCCAATCGCTGAGTCGCCTCAGCCTTGCTTGTAAACACAAGTGAGTAGGGGATTAGGTTTCAGATAAGCAGCTAGCAGGGAAATAAAGGGAAGAGGAGGAATATATTATAGATAAAAAGAACCCCCAGGATGCAATTATTTGGCATGACTACTAAAGGGCCAGTGCTCCTTAAGAATGTGATAACACCAAATCATAACAGCAGAAAAAGTTTTGAAAGTTTTGAATGCAGGCTTAGCATCTTTATCACTTAATACACTCAGACCAGTTGCTGTTGAATTTTGATTTTTATGGTGACGATACCGCTTTAAGGAACGATTCCTACAACACAAAAGATCAGTGAAAAATGAGGACGGCGCAACTCAACTTATAGAACATGTAAGGGAAGTTCATAAGGCCAATGCAGGTTGTCTAACCTTTGCAGGCCTAGAAACAGTGGTTAGTGATGGAAGGGGCGGGCTTCTGGATATTAGATTGCGAAAAAGGGAGGCTCTAATGATTGCACGTACTGATGCATTACGTAATCTTGGTTTCAATGATAGGAACGAGATCAATGCATTTTTTAGATAGGGTAGTCCTGTAATTTTATCTATACGACTTTTTAAAGCTGTCTATCTCCACCTTTTCTTATTTTCCTGTTGCCCCCCTCCCTCCGGGTAGTGAGTGGGTGGGTACTATTACCTGTATATAGGTGAAGGAGTGGTGTATGAGACAGGCCCCACGTGTCCTGAGGAGGCGTGGTCGCACGCGAAACAGCTGTTGACAGGGGGCATATGTTTGTACCGAGTGTCGTGGCTTAATAAAGAAGAAATTCAAGGAGTGTGCCGGAGTCCGTCTTCTTTTTTGCAATTGTTTTTTTGATAGTGTAGTGAATGATTTTTCTTGCCATTATAATTATCTGATCGCCCAAATGACTTTTCGCTAGAAATTGGATCATTAGTGGCCACTATTAAAGTAAACCTGTGGAATCTTTATGTCAAAACTTAAGATAGTCATCTTAGTAGAGGGATGCCTCTGGATCCTCCAGAGGCATCCCTCTTCAGCCACCTGTTCCAAGGCTGGGACCCCTGAAATTCGAGGCTTCACTTCCATATGAGGATGAGCGCACCTGCGCTGCACAGGTGAAAGGTGGCTCACTCCTGTGTAGCAGCATTTAGCTGCCTCTTGGGCTCGACGGATAAATCTGAGCCCATTCGGCTCTGTGCCAGTGCGCAGACACAAGCCATCTGCACAGTGCAGCCAAGCTCCACTAACAAACCATTGTTGATGGGCTTTCAGGGGTAACAGCATTGGATTGAGGAGGAGAAGGGCAACAGAAGAAGCCTCTCTCGGATGCAAAGGGTTCCCTCTCTTAAGGCAAGTACCCAAATTGCTTTGGATGCAATAAGTCTATTTCATATTTTATTTTTACCTTTTAAAGGACTTATGAGACCAAATAAAAAAAAAAAAAAGTTCTGTACCTGCATGAATTTGAATGCACAGAGGACGCCATCCGCACCTTCCGTGTAGTTCCACCGGGTCCCCGCTGCTCAATGTCCCCCCAAGCTGGCTCCTGACCCCACAGCCAGGATCAGGCTCTCATGCCTCCTCAAAAATGGCTGCCGGTGGTTGTCGCAGCTTGATGCGAGTGCGACTGCGCAGCTCTAGGGCCCCCCCCCCCCCCCGATCCACGCACAGGAGACAGCCTGTAGCATGGATCAGGGGGAGGCCCTAGAGTTGCGCAGTCGCACTCGCATCTATGCAGACTGTGCAGCCGCGGCAACCTCCGGCGGCCATTTTTGAGGAGGCATGAGAGCCCGACCTGGGCTGTGGGGTCGGGAGCCGGCCCGGGGGGACATTGAGCAGCAGAGACCCGGTGGAACTACATGGAGGGGGGTGCAGATGGTGTCCTCCGTACATTCAAATTCATGCAGGTACAGAACTTTTTTTTTTAATTTGGCCTCGTAAATCCTTTAAGTTGAAATACTGAAATAAACATACTTATGCACGATATTTTAATTATTTGAAAACTCACCTGTTTATTAATAAACACATCCTATAAGCGAAAAGCTAATTAGGGGGATTGGTACGTACCTAGCCATTATTCAGGCAAACCAAAAACATTGATTTAGGTACAATCTTTAACAACTAACTGCACATTGTTTACTGCAAGCTTTTGAAATGTGAAGTTAATTTTTTAGGCATTATACAAAACTGGATCAGAACCTTACAATAGTGAATGTAACATGCAGGCGTATATACAATCCTGTAGTCTTATTCAGCCATCTGACACCATGTCACACAGTCTTACTTCCTTTTACAAGACCGGGTGACATGCTGTCAGATTGCTGAATAAGACTACAGAATCAAACATAAGCCTCTGTATGCTGAATTCACTGTTGTACGGTTACAGTTATAATAATATAGGTGCTCTGCTTGCTATAACTGAATTGCTGTTGTTTATCCCCTGCTTATTGCCTGAAGAAGTGGGCTGTGCCTGCGAAACGCGTTGCATCTTTGGGGTATTTTCAATAAATGTGTATATCTATATATTTACAGTCCTTGGTGTCTGCTTTAACGGAGGCGAGTCCACCACTTCCTCCCAGCAATTTTTTAAAAAATGTTATGTACTTTTATCCTTCTGGTGCCTCTGTTCACCTACCAATATATTTGAATCCACCCCAGGTGGAGGGGTGATCTACCCCCTTTCTTCCTATCTACAGAGAGCGACTTCTTAATCCTGAGTGAGGACAGGTCTAATCTCCTCACCTGCCTAATGAGTGGTTACCTAGGTGGTAACCCGTGTTTGTGAGTATTACCATCTCACTGTTTCATTTATCCAATCAATTTTGACATACTACACCATATTGGGCTCTCGATTTCTCTTTAACTTTAAACATAAAAGTAGAATTAGAGCTTGAAGCCAATCATAAATGCATGTAAATCTATGAAAAACGTAAGTAAAATAAAACTATATCTGATTTCATCTTAAACTAAAAAAAAAGCAAACAAAAAAAAGCAACAGTATGAAATGCATGTTTTCTTATTTGACTATTTTGAAGAAAATCATGAAAAGTAAAATATAATTTCTCCACCTTTCCTAATACAAAATTAGACGGTGCAGCTGATTCTTCCTCTCCATAAAGCATTTTATTGCCAGGATAATTATTTTCACAATGTGCTGTATTGCTATAGCAATCAGTTATATAGTGAACACATGCCTGATCATAGAGTCTACTGAGAAAATAATGATAATCCTTATGGTCTTCAGAGAGTAAAAATATGAATTACGGTCAATTAGAGGGACATATTAACTGTGCAATCTTAAAGAATATTTATTAGGTGTTTCAAAGAAAAATATCACAGATAAAAAAGTATTATTATTATTATCCATTGTCCATTTCACAAAACATAGTGACCGTGACAGTGGTGCTGATTGAGACTGCAGCTCCAAGTGGGCTTTACTTTTAGTAGGATTTGTCATGAATGATAAATAGAGCTGGGTATCACCTCCATAGCAGTGGTGCATCAGGCAGCATTTTTTGGATGATCTTTTCCAAGTGGTAGCATGTATATCATAAACATCAAGAGGATATATTGAGCCCTGGAGCACAGAGGCGTAGCTAGGGTTTTCAGCACCCGGGGACAAAGACCATTTTTGCGCCCCCCTGGGGATGCCTGGGCAATGCAATGTAGGTATTTTGGACAATATAGGTTTAGAATAAGGATTAGGATAATGGGGATAGGGATACAATTAAGGGAAAACATTACTTCTGGAACACATGATGCTACTTCCCGTCAGATCGACAGGTCAAATGAATAATTTCTGGTATGTCCGACTTGTTCCCGATCAAGAACAGGATCTTATGAAGTAGTGATCCTACAATCGATCCTGTTCTTGATCAGGTGTAGATTGGACATGATAGAAATTATTGTTCTGAGCTGTTGATCTGACAGGAAATAGCGTTCTGTGTACCAGCATTTAGCTTAGTTAAGGTAGCCATACACTTAGGGATGATGGGCAGATTCAACCAAGAGATAAATCTCTCTCTATTCTAATCTGATAAGAGAGAGATCTGTTGGCTGCCCATACACCGCAGGCCAATTCACGATTAATTTCATGCTGAAATGTGCCACATCTGCCATAGTGTATAAATGTGCATGTACATGTATGCATTTATACATTACCTGTCCATTAGTCTTCCAAATCCGCCACTCTTTCATTAGCACTATACACGCCACTGGTGTGGAGCGGGTGTGACTTCACACACGTGCCGCATGCTATGCGCCAGTGGCATGTATGGGGCTAATAGAAGAGTGGTGCATTTGGAAGACGGACAGGCACCGCGACACAGGACAGGTAATGTATAAATGCGCACATGCACATTTATACACTTAGGGAACAGCACCAGGGGTTATCAGAAGTAGGAAAGGGAGAGGTTAGAGATACTAATAGATCAGGATATTGGATATTGACAAGACCTTTTGGCCATTTAGGGTAAGTCTAGGAATTAGACAATAAGATTATCGGAAAAATATACAGTAAAGTATCAGTTTAGGGTTAATGATCACACGATTAGGGTGATTAAATTGACTATGAAAAGTCAGTGACATGACTATGGACTCTGTAATGTGCTGCCGAAGAGGTCAGTGCTATATAAATACATAATAATAATATGGTTTGGACATTAGACTATGACTATGGTAGGATTAGATTGTGAGCTCCTCTGAGGACAGTCAGTGACATGACTATGTACTCTGTAAAGAGCTGCAGAAGATGTCAGTGCTATATAAATACATAATAATAATATGGTTTGGACATTAGACTATGACTATGGTAGGATTAGATTGTAAGCTCCTCTGAGGACAGTCAGTGACATGACTATGGACTCTGTAATGTGCTGCAGAAGATGTCAGTGCTATATAAATACATAATAATAATATGGTAGGACATTAGACTATGACTATGGTAGGATTAGAGTGTGAGCTCCTCTGAGGACAGTCAGTGACATGACTATGTACTCTGTAAAGTGCTGTAGAAGATGTCAGTGCTATATAAATACATAATAATAATATGGTTTGGACATTAGACTATGACTATGGTAGGATTAGATTGTGAGCTCCTCTGAGGACAGTCAGTGACATGACTATGTACTCTGTAATGTGCTGCAGAAGATGTCAGTGCTATATACATACATAATAATAATATGGTAGGACATTAGACTATGACTATGGTAGGATTAGAGTGTGAGCTCCTCTGAGGACAGTCAGTGACATGACTATGTACTCTGTAAAGTGCTGTAGAAGATGTCAGTGCTATATAAATACATAATAATAATATGGTTTGGACATTAGACTATGACTATGGTAGGATTAGATTGTGAGCTCCTCTGAGGACAGTCAGTGACATGACTATGTACTCTGTAATGTGCTGCAGAAGATGTCAGTGCTATATAAATACATAATAATAATATGGTAGGACATTACACTATGAATATGTCAGGATTAGATTGTGAGCTCCTCTGAGGACAGTCAGTGACATGACTATGTACTCTGTAACATGCTATGGAGGACATCAGCATAGTATAAATACTTTATAATAATTAGGGTGACACATTAACCTCCCCGGCGTTCTATTGAGATCGCCAGGGAGGCTGCGGGAGGGTTTTTTTTTTATTAAAAAAAAACTATTTCATGTAGCCAACTGAAAGTTGGCTGCATGAAAGCCCACTAGAGGGCGCTCCGGAGGCGTTCTTCCGATCGCCTCCGGCGCCCAGAATAAACAAGGAAGGCCGCAATGAGCAGCCTTTCTTGTTTGGCTTTCCTCGTCGCCATGGCGACGAGCGGAGTGACGTCATGGATGTCAGCCGACGTCCTGACGTCAGCCGCCTCCGATCCAGCCCTTAGCGCTGGCCGGAACTATTTGTTCCGGCTGCGCAGGGCTTAGGCGGCTGGGGGGACCATCTTTCGCCGCTGCTAGCGGCGGATCGCCGATCAGGCAGCACACGCGGCTGGCAAAGTGCCGGCTGCGTGTGCTGCTTTTTATTTGAAGAAAATCGGCCCAGCAGGGCCTGAGCGGCAGCCTCCGGCGGTGATGGACGAGCTGAGCTCGTCCATACCGCTCAGGAGGTTAATGGGCTGCTGCAGGAAGAGAAAAAGTGCTGGTGCTCCAAGATAGAAACATTATCCTGTAAACAGCTGGGTGAACCACTGTGCTCAGAAGACCAACATGCAATAACAAAGGAACCAACTTAAAGGGGTTCTCTGGGGGGAGTTTAGAAATAAAATCTGACACTTACCTGGGGCTTCTATCAGCCTCCTGTAGCTGTTATGTCCTGCGTCGTCGTCCTCTGATCCGCTGTTCCCCGCCGCCGGCAACGGGCAATAAGACGAATAATGCGTGCTCCCGCTCGCGTCATCGGGAGCTTACTGCGCAGGCACAGTACAAAGTTTTCTTGTACTGCGCTTGCGCAGTAAGCTTCCGATGACGCGTGTGGGTGCAAGCACGCGTACAGCCGCAGTGTGATGAGATGCCACATTAGACTGGGACCGGCGGCGGGGAACGGCGGGTCGTAGGAGGACGGCGTGGGACATTACAGCTACAGGGGGGCTGGTAGAAGCCCGAGATAAGTGTCTGTTTTTATTTTCAACACCCCCCAGAGTATCCCTTTAAGGTGTCCATACATCAGAAGATGTATGGGCAGATCGACCAAGAGACAGATTTCTCTCTGATCGAATCTGCTGCCTGCCCATACACCGCAGGCAAATTCCTGATAGATCTCAGCATAAATCTCTCGGGACTCAGCCTTGGTGTGACACCGCAGCCACCATCTCACTGCCTCCACACTGTTCCTGGGGTGCATGTATGTAGACAGAGCCCAAAGCCAGTGACAGACAAGTAAAGTATACTGCACCAGGGGGAACATTTTACATTAGGGAGGACAACGCGTTCCGTCGCGTTCGTCCCGATATTGTATTCCGTTCCCGCCATGTACCCGATCAAGCAAGTTTACATGTAACCGATTTCCTGAAACCCGAAATAGGTTGCATTGTCAAGCATGCTCTTGGCAGCACCAATTTTCATCAGATGAGATTATAATGATCTAATCGAATGGTCGATTTGCCGCAAAGTCGCCTGATGTATGGTCACCTTTACATGAACCCAGGTGAATAGTTTTTAGAGTCTGTATGGGAATGAAAAGGGAGATGACTGGGGGAGGAGAAGAGCTGCCTGATAAGAGAGGGCTGCATGAATACACGATCACTGACAGAAACCAGCCAGCTGCAGTGTAAACCTATATTCAATTGTATGGGCAGCAAGTCATCTGCAGCACTGCATATAATGTAACAGGGATACAGCAGACCTTTGCACAATATTAAGTACAAGTAAGAAAGCATACCCCATTATCATTGAAAACATACACATTGCTCTGCAATCATTCAACAATGAGTGACTGTCCCTGCACTGGTCACTGGCTGTCCACAGTAGCTCAGGACCAGGCAGCTAAAGTAAACAAAATGCCAGCAAACTTTTCACACACTAGTTCTCTACCTCCTCGATTCTGTGACAGCAGCATCTCCTCCACACTCATTAGCTAGAAGACACAAGCCAGCCATCTCCTCTCTTCCTGCTCCGCTTGAATTACCCGGTCTGTTTGGCTCAGCCCCGCCCCTCGCTCAGTGTCACAGTGGGGAGAAGAGGAGGGGCGCTCTTCTGTATGCACACAGGCAAGAGAGACAGGAGAACAGTGCGAGAATACTGAGAAAGAGCTGTTCTGCTGCACGTGTGTGCTCTCCTGCCGCTCACCAGTCACTCTACACTGCCAAAGCGCCCCCCAGATGCTGTGGGGGGGGGACAAATGTACCCCCCTGACCCCCCCCTCCCTACGCCCCTGCTGGAGCATGCCATATTTTGGTGGTACAGGGTTGGATGGGAAATTATTAGGTAGCTTTGGCTCTTCATACTAATACATTAACCACTTTACCCCCAGCGGTGCGGATATCTCTGTCCCTTTTTCCATCCTTTCACCTCCAGGGACGGAGATATCCGCACTTCCCGTGCTCCCGCCACTGCCCGCGCTCCCACTCGCTCATGCGCACGCTCCCGCTCTCGTGCATGCCGCCGCCCACTTGCCCGGAGATCAATGAATGGGAAAAACCGTTCCCGTTCGTTGATCTAAGCCCCCGCAATGATCGGCTGCTTCTATGAGAAGCAGCGATCATTGTGAAAAAAAAACAGTTTCCCAGCCTCATAACACTTCCTGCAAGCGTACTTCCTGTATGCTTGCAGGTCGCATAAACAAAAAGTTACTGTGGCCATCTTGTGGCCAAATAGTAAAACTACACCCTAAAGCATTTTTCATATACAAATACAATAGTTTTACACTAAAAATTAACTCATTACCTCCCACACTCCACAATTTTTTTTTTTTGTAATAAAAAAAATGACAATAAAAAAAATACATAAATAGTTACCTTAGGGATGGAACTTTTTAAATATTTGTGTCAAGAGGGTATAACACTGTTACTTTTTAAACTATGAAGTTTTAAATCAGGATGATACCATTTATTGGCTAACTAAAAATGAATAAAAATAAGCAAGCTTTCGGCCTTGCAGCCTTCGTCGGGCTTATATGCTGTTAGTTTGCAGGCTGGTGGTACATACAGCTTATATACATGCAACATCAAAAGGGAAAACAGATATTCTTTTCAAGCATAAATACATGTCATTAAGATGCCTTAATTCAAACAGACCATCTAAATGGGGTTAAAGGTTGTTAGCTAAGATAAGCATCCTTTTTACTCCCTGCTCACACACCTGGGATTAGGATTGACCCAGAGGTATCATAAATTCTTAGTTCATAAGTTCAGCTAGAATGGCTGAGAAAGTTTAAATATCATCCGCCTCATACTAATATAAGAAGTTGTTGTCCTTATTCAAACCATTCAGCACAGCTTTGAACCAATTTATAAATTTTGTTTCTGCTATTAATCGATCATTTGACGTTTTGAAGCCACCCTTCAGGGCAGTGACTCGAAGATCATCCATGCTGTGTCCGTTGGACCGAAAGTGTGTAGCAACTGGGAGTCCAGATTTGGTATCATTAATAGTGTGCCTGTGTCCATTCATACGTTTGTGCAGAGTTTGTCCAGTTTCTCCCACGTACATCACATTGGGGCATTTAGCACACATGATCAGATATACCAGATTGGTGGAACCACAGGAAAATGTACCTTGTACTCTGTACTCCTGTTGTGAACCTGGTATCGTTACCCTGTCAGTGGAGTAAATGTGTCTGCAGGTCCCACATATTTTTTGTCGGCAGGGTGATGTTCCGTTTTGTTGAGGCCTATTCAAAGAACTCCTGACAATCATCTGTTTTAGATTGTGTAGTTGCCGATATGACAAGAGTGGAGGTTTAGGGAATATCTTTCTCAGTCTGTGATCCCTGGTTAAAATTGGATGAAGTTCCTTAGCAATCCTCCTTAAAATTTCCAGGTGTGGGTTGTAGGTAACAACCAATGGGACACAGTCCTCTTTCTGGTTTTGCTTATATTTCAGGCGTTCAGTCCTGGGGATGTTGCTAGCTTTCCTGATTTGGGCCTCAGCCATAGGAGGACTGTAACCTTGTTTAAAGAAAGTGTTCTTAAGGCGATCCAGGTGCTTGTCTCTGTCCATCCTGTCAGAACAAATCCGGTTGTACCTTATAGCTTGGCTGTAAATTATTATAGAGTTCTTAATGTGCTTGGGATGAAAACTGTCATATCTTAGGTATGTGGGACGGTCTGTAGGTTTACGATACACAGAGGTTTGTATGTTGTTACCCCTGATGTATATGGTGGTGTCCAGAAAGTTAATCTCTGTGTGAGAGTAGGTAAGTTTCAATTTGATTGTAGGATGGAAGGCATTGAAGTTCCTGTGGAATTGGAGAAGATCATCCTCACTTGCGGACCAGATGATTAAAATATCATCAATGAAGCGGAAGTAGGCCATGGATTTTACGCCACACGCATTGAGGTATTCCTCTTCGATTTTGGCCATGAAGAGATTTGCATACTGTGTTGCGAATCGCGAACCCATTGCCACACCCATCTGCTGTAAATAGAGGTCCTGTCCAAAAGTGAAATAATTATGAGTGAGAATGAATTTGATCAGTCCAGCAATAGGCTTTACAGGTATGCCCTGACCCTGAAGATATTTACGGCAGGCCGCAATACCATCATCATGGGGAATGTTCGTGTACAGGGACTCCACGTCCATCGTGGCCAGTATGGTTCCCTCAGGTACTGGGCCGATGGCTGTCAGTTTGTTCAGGAAGTGGGTGGTATCCTGTATGTAGCTGGGTGTTTTACAGACAAGAGGTTTCAAGATGTTTTCCAGCCACCCTGAGATGTTCTCTGTAAAAGTCCCGCTCCCTGAGATTATAGGCCTGCCTGGGTTTCCCTCTTTGTGGATCTTGGGAAGCATGTAAAAGCAGGCTGTTCTAGGCTCTTCAGGGATAAGGGTCCTTACATGTTGTCTGATGTTTGCAGGCAATCTGTTAACCGTCCTATTGAGTACCATCCTGTAGCCTTTTGTATGGTCCCCCTGTAGTTGGATAATTGTCTTTGTGCCTCCTGGATGTAGTCACTGGTGTTCATTATGACTATGGCACCACCTTTATCTGCTGGTTTAATAATAATGTCCTTATTCTCCTTAAGGGATCTGATGGCCTGTCGCTCCTGTGGTGTTATGTTCTGGGCCAGTGCCTTTCTTTTACTCAGGATCCTGTCAGAAATTCTGCGTCTGAATCTGTTGATGCATTCATCCAGGGCCGGGTTTTCTCCTTCTTTGGGGGTCCATCTTTATTTCTTCTTTTTAGATCTGGTGCGTTTTGGTCCATTATCCATTGCATCACAGGTTTCCTTATCATGGTAGTGTTCATTGAGTCGCAGCTTTCTTAGCTAACAACCTTTAACCCCATTTAGATGGTCTGTTTGAATTAAGGCATCTTAATGACATGTATTTATGCTTGAAAAGAATATCTGTTTTCCCTTTTGATGTTGCATGTATATAAGCTGTCTGTACCACCAGCTTGCAAACTAACAGGATATAAGCCCGACGAAGGCTGCAAGGCCGAAAGCTTGCTTATTTTTATTCATTTTTAGTTAGCCAATAAATGGTATCATCCTGATTTAAAACGTCTTGCTTTTACTGATGGTTAACATGGTACAACACCCTACTGCTACTACTATGCTTAAAGATACCGCAATGTACCGCACTTTCCTGGAACTAAAGAAAGACCTGAAGAAACTTGCACAACTGGACAGCGACATCTTTTTCTTGACTACATGCAAAAAGGAGAGACTTATACCTCAAGGACTAAGGATACAGAATCCCACCCTGCATACATACAATAGCAGGTTTGCAGAAGAAATCTGCAGAAGGAGCTCGGAGAGAATACGGAATAATCTTATAAGAGTCTGCTATAACCGTAAGAGGATTACAAAGGATAAGATACAGAGCCTGAAACTGTCTCTGAATGATGACCCCACTGGAGCATGGGATAAACTACAGACCTTCTATAGGAAACTACAGAGATTCCTAATTAACAACAAAAAGAAAAAACTTCAGAGACTTAGAATTAAGAGTGGACGCCTGGATGCACAAGCAGCAGAAAAAGAGCCACCCACAGGTGTAATGAATCTTTCCTCTTATCAGGCTACTGAAGCTGAAATGTCAGTACTCTCCAAAGGCCTGTCATTCTGCCCTGCGAGACCCATAGACAGGATTGCACTCTGTGGAGATATGGAGGAATTTTTCAGAAAGCTGCGACTCAAGGAACACTACCATGATAAGGAAGCCTGTGATGCAATGGATAATGGACCAAAATGCACCAGATCGAAAGAGAAGAAAAAAAGATGGACCCCCAAAGAAGGAGAAAACCCGGCCCTGGATAAATACATTAACAGATTCAGACGCAGAATTTCTGACAGGATCCTGAGTAAAAGAAAGGCACTGGCCCAGAACATAACACCACAGGAGCGACAGGCCATCAGATCCCTTAAGGAGAATAAGGACATTATTATTAAACCAGTGGATAAAGGTGGTGCCATAGTCATAATGAACACCAGTGACTACATCCAGGAGGCACAAAGACAATTATCCAACACCGCTCACTATGCCAAACTACAGGGGGACCCCACAAAAGGCTAGCTACAGGATGGCACTCAATAGGATGGTTAACAGATTGCCTGCAAACATCAGACAACATGTAAGGACCCTTATCCCTGAAGAGCCTAGAACAGCCTGCTTTTTTTTTAAACAGTAAAGTTTTTTTATTTTTCCAATAAAAAGGAACATTACAACACATTGTAAGAGAACAGTAAAGTACAGGTGTGGTTATTCTTACAGACAGTCCATCGGAAAAATTCCTGATACAAACTTACCCGTATATACTCGCAAGCAAGCCGACCCGCATGTAAGCCGACCCCCCCACTTTTACCCCAAAAAACAGGAAAAAATGATTGACCCTCATGTAAGCCAGGGGTAGGAAACGCTGGCCGCGTGATCCCCCCAGTATGTCCCAGTATAGCTAGTATAGTGCCCAGTATAGGTAGGTAGTGCTCAGTATAGCTAGTAAAATGCCCCAGTATAGCTAGTATAGTGCTCAGTATAGCTAGTATAGTGCTCATTATAGCTAGTATAGTGCTCGTTAAAGCTAGTATAGTGCTCAGTATAGCTAGTATAGTGCTCAGTATAGCTAGTATAGTGCTCAGTATAGCCAGTATAGTGCCCAGTATAGCCAGTATAGTGCCCAGTATAGCCAGTATAGTGCTCAGTATAGCCAGTGTAGTGTTCAGTATAGCTAGTATAGTGCTCAGTATAGCTAGTGAAGTGCCCCAGTTTAGCTAGTATAGTGCTCAGTATAGCTAGTATAGTGCCCCATTATAGCTAGTATAGTGCCCCATTATAGCTAGTATAGTGCCCCCATTATAGCTAGTATAGTGCCCCATTATATCTAGTATAGTGCCCCATTATAGCTAGTATAGTGCTCAGTATAGCTAGTATAGTGCTCAGTATAGCTAGTATAGTGCTCAGTATAGCCAGTATAGTGCCCAGTATAGCCAGTATAGTGCCCAGTATAGCCAGTATAGTGCTCAGTATAGCCAGTATAGTGTTCAGTATAGCTAGTATAGTGCTCAGTATAGCTAGTGAAGTGCCCCAGTTTAGCTAGTATAGTGCTCAGTATAGCTAGTATAGTGCCCCATTATAGCTAGTATAGTGCCCCATTATAGCTAGTATAGTGCCCCCATTATAGCTAGTATAGTGCCCCATTATAGCTAGTATAGTGCCCCATTATAGCTAGTATAGTGCCCCATTATAGCTTGTATAGTGCCCCAGTATAGCTAGCATAGTGCCCCAGTATGGGTGGGTAGGCGGGTGGGTAGGTGCTGTCCCTCCCCGCTACCCCGCGGCCGCCGCTGCTATTACCTTAGGCAGCGCCGCTTCCTCTATTCCCGTCCTCCTCCGGTAACTCATTCACAGCAGCGCGCCTCTCGCTGCTGTGATGACGAGGAAACCATAGAGAGCGGCTTCCTGTAGCGGCGATGCCGTTACTATGGGAACCGCTCTCTATGGTTTCCTGTGTCATCACAGCAGCGGGGGGCGCGCTGCTGTGAATGAATTACCGGAGGAGGACGGGGATAGAGGAAGCGGCGCCGCCTAAGGTAATAGCAGTGGCGGCGGCTGCGGGGGGAGCGGGGAGGGACAGCACCTACCCACCCACCCATGACTCGCAAGCAAGCCGACCCCCCAACTTTTGGCCCACTTTTGGGGGGTCAAAAATTCGGCTTGCTTGCGAGTATATACGGTACTTAGATATCAGGTATAGTACAGTTACGTAAACACCATTATAGCATCAGGTTAGTGTTACATGCTGAGTTGGCAGTATCCAAGAACCACCCTGTAAAGAGGAAGACATAAGTAGAGAAAAGATGAAAAAGAGAAGAGAAAGAAAGAGAAGATGACCGTCCGTACCCCGACTCGCCCCCGACCCCCTACCTCCGCATGGCCTAATCCTTATAAATCAGAGATACCAGAGCTATTATATCAGTATTGGAATAAATTCAGAGTCCGTAGGGTCCATAATTCTGGTCTCCCATATCCCCCAGATTTTATAGTACTTCTTTGGGCATCTCCTATTCAGGTATGTAGTTTTATATAGGGGCAGGGAAGAATTAATAGATTTTGCCCATATTCCCAATGTAGGAACGGAAGATTTTTTCCATAATTTAAGTATTTCTTTGCGGGCCTGGAAACAAAGAGTTTTAACCAATATCTGTTTGTGATGAGTTAATGTGTCCTCCTCCATTTTCCCCAGTAGCAGGAGACCTGGATCCAGCGGTAAAAGCAACCTTCAGTAATTTATTAATTGTTGATAAAACATCTTTCCAGAAGGGGATAATTCTAGGGCACATCCAAAACATATGCACAAAGGAACCTCAGTCCGCCTGGCATCTCCAACAGACGTCCGAAAAGGATTGGTCCATCCTGTGCATACGCACCAGCATGTAGTAGGCTTGGTGTAGAAACTTAGTCTGAACTAGTTGGTCCCTAGCTGAAATGACCGAGGTCGGATATAATTCTAAGACTTCGTCCCAGTTATCCCTTTCCAATCCTGTCACTACCTGTTGCCATTTGTTGAAGCATTTATCTAATTTAGTGTTGTTGAGGGTTAGAAGTGCTAGGTATATTGCTGAGAGTGCCTTAGGTAAGTCTCTAGTTAGAAGTAGGTTTTCTAAGTCGTCCATGGAAAGCATCGGGGGGAGGGGGGGATCTTCCAAATTGTGAAGAATAAGCATGCTTAAGCTGGAGGTAGCGGAAAAAGTGTGAGTTAGGCAGATTAAATTGTGATTTTAAGAAATCAAAAATGTTAAAATCGTTTGCCCCTGTTGTATGTGAGCTAGTGTTTCAATTCCAAAGCTCGCCCAGATTACTGGGTCCGGAATAGTCATAAAGTGTTGAAGCTGGGTGTTTCCCCATAACGGGGTATGTGGTGAGAGTACATTTTCCCTTGCCAGCGGGGCCCTAGCCGCCCCCCATGCCTTCCACACCGTTACCATAGCTTTCGTGGTTTGTGAAGAGCATTTAGGCCCTCTATAGGGTAAGTTTGTTAATTTTTCGTACGAGCCCAGGATTGCGGCCTCTATTGTAGTTGCAGGGTTGGACTCATCCTGCGAGAACCACCAGCGGGTCGTAACTAGTATAGAAGCCCAAAAGTATTTCTGAAAATTTGGCATGGCTAGCCCCCCCCTGTTCTTTGGCAAACATAAAATATCCAAAGCTATGCGGGGCTGCTTACCCGCCCAAATAAATCTAAGTAGGATTGAATCTAATTTTTTGAAAAAATGTTGCGTGAGCCAAATTGGGGATTGTCTAAAGACATAAGTAAATTTAGGCAGGTATATCATTTTTATTAAATTTATTCGGCCTATCAGGGTTAGTGGCAATTTGTCCCAGATTCTGCACTTACTTTCTAATGATTGTACTATGGGGTCAATATTCAAGGTTTGGTAGGCAGTGATGTCCTTGGTAATTTGCACTCCAAGATACTTAAATTGAGAGACTGATTGCAGTGGGGTGGAGGGACTCAGACTATTAAGCATAGGGGTGTCTAAATGGAATAAAGTGGATTTGGACCAGTTAATCCTGATTCCGGACGTTTCCCCAAAGATATTAAAAATTTTAAGAGCAGCTGTTAGGGACGAAGTGTAGTCACTGAGGTATAAAAGGACATCATCTGCGTATAGGGAGATTTTCTCTTCCAGATTACCTATTGAACAGCCTGCTTTTACATGCTTCCCAAGATCCACAAAGAGGGAAACCCAGGCAGGCCTATAATCTCAGGGAGCGGGACTTTTACAGAGAACATCTCAGGGTGGCTGGAAAACATCTTGAAACCTCTTGTCTGTAAAAGACCCAGCTACATACAGGATACCACCCACCTCCTGAACAAACTGACAGCCATCGGCCCAGTACCTGAGGGAACCATAGTGGCCACGATGGATGTGGAGTCCCTGTACACGAACATTCCCCATGATGATGGTATTGCGGCCTGCCGTAAATATCTTCAGGGTCAGGGCATACCTGTAAAGCCTATTGCTGGACTGATCAAATTCATTCTCACTCATAATTATTTCACTTTTGGACAGGACCTCTATTTACAGCAGATGGGCGTGGCAATGGGTTCGCGATTCGCACCACAATATGCAAAGCTCTTCATGGCCAAAATCGAAGAGGAATACCTCAATGCGTGTGGCATAAAACCCATGGCCTACTTCCGCTTCATTGATGATATTTTAATCATCTGGTCCGCAAGTGAGGATGATCTTCTCCAATTCCACAGGAACTTCAATGCCTTCCATCCTACAATCAAATTGAAACTTACCTACTCTCACACAGAGGTTAACTTTCTGGACACCACCATATACATCAGGGGTAACAACATACAAACCTCTGTGTATCGTAAACCTACAGACCGTCCCACATACCTAAGATATGACAGTTTTCATCCCAAGCACATTAAGAACTCTATAATTTACAGCCAAGCTATAAGGTACAACCGGATTTGTTCTGACAGGATGGACAGAGACAAGCACTTGGATCGCCTTAAGAACACTTTTATTAAACAAGGTTACAGTCCTCCTATGGCTGAGGCCCAAATCAGGAAAGCCAGCAAAATCCCCAGGACTGAACTCCTGAAATATAAGCAAAACCAGAAAGAGGACCGTGTCCCATTGGTTGTTACCTACAACCCACACCTGGAAATTTTAAGGAGGATTGCTAAGGAACTTCATCCCATTTTAACCAGGGATCACAGACTGAGAAAGATATTCCCTAAACCTCCACTCTTGTCATATCGGCAACCACACAATCTAAAACAGATGATTGTCAGGAGTTCTTTGAATAGGCCTCAACAAAACGGAACATCACCCTGCCGACAAAAAATATGTGGGACCTGCAGACACATTTACTCCACTGACAGGGTAACGATACCACGTTCACAACAGGAGTACAGAGTACAAGGTACATTTTCCTGTGGTTCCACCAATCTGGTATATCTGATCATGTGTGCTAAATGCCCCAATGTGATGTACGTGGGAGAAACTGGACAAACTCTGCACAAACGTATGAATGGACACAGGCACACTATTAATGATACCAAATCTGGACTCCCAGTTGCTACACACTTTCGGTCCAACGGACACAGCATGGATGGTCTTCGTGTCACTGCCCTGAAGGGTGGCTTCAAAACGTCAAATGATCGATTAATAGCAGAAACAAAATTTATAAATTGGTTCAAAGCTGTGCAGAATGGTTTGAATAAGGACAACAACTTCTTCTATTGGTATGAGACGGATGATATTTAAACTTTCTCAGCCATTCTAGCTGAACTTATGAACTAAGAATTTACGATACCTCTGGGTCAATCCTAATCCCAGGTGTGTGAGCAGGGAGTAAACAAGGATGCTTATCTTAGCTAGCAACCTTTAACCCCATTTAGATGGTCTGTTTGAATTAAGGCATCTTAATGACATGTATTTATGCTTGAAAAGAATATCTGTTTTCCCTTTTGATGTTGCATGTATATAAGCTGTCTGTACCACCAGCCTGCAAACTAACAGGATATAAGCCCGACGAAGGCTGCATGGCCGAAAGCTTGCTTATTTTTATTCATTTTTAGTTAGCCAATAAATGGTATCATCCTGATTTAAAACGTCTTGCTTTTACTGATGGCTAACACTGTACAATACCCTACTGCTTTATAAACTATGGGCTTGTAATTAGGGATGGATGCAAAACTGAAAAACATGCACCTTTATTTCCAAATAAAATATTGGCACCAAACATTGTGATAGGGACATAATCTAAACGGTTTTATAACCGGGACAAATGGGCAAATACATTTCATGGGTTTTAATTACAGTAGCATGCATTATTTAAAAACTATAATGGCTGAAAACTGAAAAATAATGTTTTTTTTCCCTATTTTCCCATACAAACACATTTAGAATAAAATAATTCTTGGCATAATGTCCCACCTAAAGAAAGCCTAATTGGCGGCGAAAAAAACAAGATATAGTTAATTTCATTGTAATAAGTAATGATAAAGTTATAGACGAATGAATGGAAGGAGTGGTGAAGTGGTTAATATATGTCTGTATTTTTTTAAGTCTTCCCTGCCCTTCTTGAGTTTGTGACCCAATATGTGCAACTGTCATTTTGGCGTGCTTCATAGGCAGGGTAACCCAGGCCCTGACTACTGATAATGTGTCCAATAAAGATGCAAGAATGGTCCATATCCTTTAACACGGGATTGTCACCATAAAAAAAAATTTAAACAGCAATTGGTCTGAATTTATTAAGTGATAAAGATGCTAATCGTGCATTCAAAACTTTAAAAACGTTTTCTGCTGTTATGTTTTAGAGTTATCACATGCCTTAAGAGCACTGTCCCTTTAATAGCCATTGCCATTCAGATGCATGCTGGGGGTTCTTTTCATCTATAATATATTCCTCCTCTTACCTGTATTTCCCTGCCTAGCTGCCTAGCTGAAACATTATCCTATGCTTGCTTGTGTTTACAAGCAAGGCTGAGGTGACTCAGCGATTAGAGGAGAAAAGGAAAAAAAAATAAGGGAAGAAATGACATCAGCATTTAGCCTCAGCTGTGGACAAAAGACATGGTTCCCACCAGGAACATAATTATCTTCATTTACTATATAAAATTCACTGAAATTAAAATGTGGACATGTGTTATGTAAGTAGATCAAGTAAAAACATGCAAAAGAGAGAGCGCTCTGAGTGACAAATAAATAAGAGCATCCAACCTGCCAAGGACTGGTCTCACCTGTTCAAAAAAGGCTGCTCATAGGACACAGCCTCTGATAGTGGTGTTTGTCCCTATCACGCTATCAGAGGCTGTGTCGTACGAGCAACCATTTCTGAACAGGTGAGACCTGTGCTTGGCAGGGTGGATGCTCTTATTTATTTGTCACTCAGAGCGCTCTCTCTTTTGCATGTTTTTACTTTCTCTAGTGGATATTGAGAGCTGCCTAAGGTGGATTGCCAGATTGCACCAACAGGGAACTGTCTACATTCCCGATTTGCATGTAAGTAGATCAGGTATTTATCTACTTATACATGTGTTTTTCCCTGGCATAGTATGGCTAATCCTACTGCTTTAAGGCACACTGGATAAACCCAGTGCTCCCTGAACAGAACATTGAATGTGCTAGGATCTATGACTTTGTCTTCCTGAAAATCCATGACTTTATCTGTTACTTCACCAGCCCCCAGCAGGTGGCTCTGATGTATTTTATTACTGACCTTGCTTTCAGATGGCCCAGGGAACCATGTGTATGGACTCTCTTCCACCAGCAGAGGTCACCACCCTTCAGCATCCTTCTGTTCCCGCTGCAATTTGTTGCAGGTGGCTATAGGACATAAAAAGACTGCACTGGCTTGCAGCAAGTGCAAGAACTTCCATTCCCTTGCCCTGAGGAGCTGCCTGGCCTCTCCTGTCTCTTGTGTCCCATATTCTAATCCTTGACCTCCTGATCTCCTGTCTGTACTCTGATCTGTTATACCTGAACTTGGCGTGTTTGACTACGTTTATTGCCTTCTGATTTAGTCCTGCATTTCTTGTATATATGCCCTGTACATTATTGTATATATTTGCATTGAATATATTTGCATTAGATAGATAGATAAAAAAAAAAAAAAGTAGATGAAGCCGGCACCATCAAGATGAAGTATTTTGCTCTTTTATTTCATTTTCTGCATAGCAGTCAGTCACACAGATATGCGACATTTCGGGGGGATCCCCCCTTCACAGTGACAGAATGGATATTATCAAACATAGTACACAATTTATGCATGGCCACCATATAATCAACCAATCATTGGTCCAGATTTTTGGACCTATCACACAGTCAGAAAGGCTGTGCGGACCTGATGGAAGACTAAAAGATAGGAAGGGAACCAATGGAGGCATAGACAGACTCACCCACGTGTCAGCACCTCAGTAAACCGAGTCACGCCGCATCCATGTATGGAGGACGCCATCTGTGGCCAAGATCCGCCCCCAGGAGGCGGACGGAGCTCCCACATTGGTGCGCGGCCGGGGAAGCACCACGTGACCAGCTCTGAAAGAGCTGTACACAAGCGAGGCCAAAGTGGAACGCGGAAGTGACGCGACGCATGCAGTGACGCATGTACGCATCACGCTCCAGCGTCCACAAGACCTCGCCGGCGCCGCCCCAGTCGCATCACCATAGCAACGACCTACACAGCGCTGCGCAAACACGGCACCTAGGTGATGACAGCTTGGGAAAGCAGGGCAGTAGAGAAATAAACTAATTTGAAGAGAGATTAGATTGTCTTGAACCTCAGGGCCTCAACAGAGAATTTGAATTATCACCCTTACTATAACTTATTTTACCTGCAATACTATATTCCATATGGTTATCTTAATTATTTTTTGCCCTAACTATCATGTCCTTATTTTAATTTTTACCTTTTATGTTTTACATGACCTAGTTACTATGTCCTAATCTGAATTCTGAGTCCCAGCTATTATGATCCTCTATATTTGAAGTGACCTGTTGATTGAGATTATCTATTATGTATCTGGGATCTATATATTAATCATATCTAATCTTTTTATTTCTAACCTTTGTTCTCCTTTTTTTCTCTTTTCAAATTAGTTTATTTCTCTACTGCCCTGCTTTCCCAAGATGTCATCACCTAGGTGCCGTGTTTGCGCAGCGCTGTGTAGGTCGTTGCTATGGTGATGCGACTGGGGCAGCGCCGGCGAGGTCATGTGGACGCTGGAGCGTGATGCGTACATGCGTCACCGCATGCGTCGCGTCACTTTCGCGTTCCACTTTGGCCTCTTTTGTGTACAGCTCTTCCAGAGCTGGTCACGTGGTGCTTCCCCGGCCGCGCACCAATGTGGGAGCTCCGTCCGCCTCCTGGGGGCGGATCTTGGCCACAGATGGCGTCCTCCGTACATGGATGCGGCGTGACTCGGTTTACTGAGGTGCTGACACGTGGGTAAGTCTGTCTATGCCTCAATTGGTTCCCTTCCTATCTTTTAGTCTTCCATCAGGTCCGCACAGCCTTTCTGACTGTGTGATAGGTCCAAAAATCTGGACCAATGATTGGTTGATTATATGGTGGCCATGCATAAATTGTGTACTATGTTTGATAATATCCATTCTGTCACTCGCTTGAGAAAGGGGGATCCCCCTGAAACGTCGCATATCTGTGTGACTGACTGCTATGCAGAATATGAAATAAAAGAGCATAATACTTCATCTTGATGGTGCCAGCTTCATCTACTTTTTGCTTATTATCCGTTTGGTACACGGACAGCCAAGGCACATCACATTCACTCTTAGGAAGGAGTGCCTCCTCTTCACACTTCCATTAGATAGATAGATAGATAGATAGATAGATAGATAGATGGTGGTGTTTGGGGTTTATGACTGTGGTTGCTTGGGATATTTCCAGTGGTGCTCATCCGGATTCCGGATATCCTGGTAACCAGGATATCTGACCATTTTTACGCTATCCAGTTTGGATTTCGGATCCCGGATTTCTTTATGAATCCGGTTAGCTATCTGCAGATATTTGGCAGCATGACCCTATCCGGATCCAAAATACTGTAACTAAGGAGATGACATCCTGGAGCCAATCAGAGGGCTCCCAGCCTAAACCCTGGCACACAATCACAGAAAGGAACACTGGCCAGCCCCCCTGTATAATAAGGAGGGCTACCATTATGAGACATATCATCCTGGCTTGATAAAGGCACACTGAGAGACATGCTCCAGTGCTGCTGCAACTGCAAGGGCTGTACACAGTGTAAACCTAAAGCTGTTCAGTGATTAACCCCTTCACTATCACTACACTATTGTAAATCATTAATTAGCTTGATTGATTTCATTGTCTGACAGTCAGAGTGTGTGCTGTGCTCCATTGCTGCTGGGCTGGCCTACCAAGGGCTGTGTACACACAGTGATAAGCTGTTCAGTGATTAACCCCTTCACTATCACTACACTACTGTTAAATCATTAATTAGCTTGATGTCATTGTCTGACAGTCTGCTGCAGGCATCTACTATGTGTCTGTGTGTGTGCCAGGCCAGCTGCTGCCTGCTGGCCAGCTATTAGCCTTAGGTATAGGTTAGGTTAAGGATTAGGGAATAGGATTACTGTGTTATTGTCAGTGCTAGTAGTTGTTAGAGTAGTAGTCAGGGACGGATCTAGACCAAATTGCGCCTGGGGCAAGGTCAGGTTTTGGTGCCTAAAGGTCAGGTTTTGGCGCCTAAACTGTCTGAATCACGCCAGAAACAAGCATGCAGCTAATCTTGTCAGATCTGACAATAATGTCAGAAACACCTGATCTGTGGCATGCTTGTTTAGGGTCTATTATTAAAAGTATCGGTGAAAGAGGATCAGCAGGGCTGTCAGGCAACTAGTATTGCTTAAGAGGAAATAACTATGGCAGCCTCCATATGCCTTTCTATTCAGTTGCCCTTTAAGTTGTACCCCACCAATGCAACAGTATGAGGATGTTTGGTACCACATGGAGGACTGGACATTGTCTTGCCTGCCAATAGTTTAATTACTTTTCTGAAGCACAACACAGCTATTATGCACTACTATCTAATATAAACATACTAACGTTAGTATGTTATATGAAACTGAACCAAGTTGTAACCTTTACTGACTTGCACATGTAATTGTGAATATGCATTGTACTGTTTGTGTGCTTCAATATACCTCTTTCTGTTGAAAAAAAAAGTTATTTTCTTAACTCAATATCAGTTGTCAGAGCTTCTAAGTTGTATTGTTTTTTTTCTGGGTTTGAGTTATTACAATTATAAATGCATGTGCAAGACACCTTTAATGTTGTTGACCAACTTCTGGAAGGCTATATTGATTTCCTTGTTCCTCAAGGTGTATATAACAGGATTCAGTAGTGGTGTCCCCAATGTGTACAGCAGTGAAAGCAATTTGCTTATATTTAATAACTGTCCTCTAGTTGGAAGACCATAAATAGAGATTAAGGTAGCATAAAATAGGCAAACAACAGTCAAGTGAGAGCTACAAGTGGAAAAGGCCTTTTGTTTTCCAGTAGAGGATGGGATCTTTAGGATGGTAAAAATGACATAACTATAAGATACCACTACATAGAACAAGGGCAGTAGGAGTGTAGGAACACCAAGACAAACCATGGCCAGCTGAACCATGGAGATATCTGAACAAGAAAGTTTTAGTACTGGTGTAACATCACAAAAGAAATGGTTAACTGTATTTGGTCCACAAAAGTTGAGGCAAATGATGGTAATTGTGCTCATTAACATGGCAAAAATACTCAGAAGCCAAGAAAAACCGGTCAGTTTCACACAAGAACTGAAATTCATTACTGAGGTGTAATGGAGAGGATGGCAAATGGCTGAATAGCGATCATAAGACATCACTGTTAAAACAAAACACTCGGAACACTCCGAAAATATGAAGAAATTAAGCTGGAAAACACAGCCTACAAAACCCATTCTTCCAGTCTCATGAAGAACAATATGCAACAAGTTAGGCACAATGTCCGTGGTAAGCATTAGGTCAGAGAAGGAAAGATTGGTGAGAAAGAAGTACATCGGAGATTGGAGGTTCTTGCTGCAGGACACTAGAATAATGATCATAAGATTCCCACATATTGCCATGCAGTAAGACACAAGGAGCAGCAGGAAGACCAGAAATCTTATGTTTTCAAGTCTTCCAAATCCCAAAAGGATGACTTCAGTGACGATAGTTTGGTTGCTTTGTATTTTGAACAACTGCATCTTCTTCAGTCCTTATTGAAGTGTAGAATAAAGAACAAGTGCAGATAAAAACAAAATAAGAACATAATTTTCCTTATCAGATTTTTTGTCTCTCCACTTTTTTGGGCTCATCAAAGGATGCATAACATTATATATATATATATATATATATATATATATATATATATATATATATATATATATATATATATACTAGCCGACTCGCGGCGTAGCATACGCCGCATAAAAGGGTTGAGGGCAGGAACTGGGTCCCCCATGTGTGCTCTACCTCCAGCTTAAGCTAAGCAGGAACCCCCCCCCCCTCACCTGGGTCCCCCATGTGCACTCCCCCTCCAGCTTAAGCACAGTAGCAGCCGCCACTATTAGTAAGAGGCAGCGGGCGGGGATGACTCACCTCTTCCGTGTTCCATCGTGCGTTCCACTGTCGTCACTTCCTGCAATGCCGCACACTGTACTGGTGTAATTTGCCTTTTTAAAACAGAAGGAAATCTGCAATAATTCAGCTATAAGTGAAGATTTGTGGTTAACCACAATGCACTGCTACTAAATATGCAAATTACCCCTTTCCCCCCTTGGTAAGCCAAGCAAGCGTCTAGAGCTGCTGGTGTACAGCAAGCATATAGCTTTAAATTTTACACAGTCGTATCAAACCCACATGTAGACAGCCTGTTTCAGACTTTTGGTCCTCATCAGTACATGGCAGGGATTGATACGGATGTATGAGATAGGGCTTGGACCAGTACAACAGAGTCACCAAGCAGCTCAGGGTGACCCAAACCACTCAGAACGTATAGGCGGATAAAAGGGACCAAAAAGACCTACGAAAAAAAGCAAAGCTTGGTGTAATTTGCCTTCCTAAAACAGAAGGAAATATGCAATAATTCAGCTATAAGTGAACATTTGTGGTTACCCACAATGCACTGCTACTAAATATGCAAATAATTCCTTTTCACCCTTAGTAAGCCAAGCAAGCATCCAGAACCACCGGTGTATAGCAAGCCTATAGCTTTAAATTTTACACAGCCATATCAAACCCACATGTGACAGCCTGTTTCAGACTTTTGGTCCTCATCAGTACATGGCAAGGATTGATACAGCTGTATGGGAGAGGGCTTGGACCAGTACAACAGAGTAACCAAGCAGCTCAGGGTGACCCAAACCACTCGGAATGTATAGGGGGATAAAAGGAACCAAAAAGACCTCCTACTAAAAAATCAAAGCTTGGTGTAATGTGCCTTCTTAAAACAGAAGCAAATCTGCAATAATTCAGCTATAAGTGAACATTTGTGATTACCCACAATGCACCACTACTAAATATGCAAATTATTTCTTTTCACCCTTGGTAAGTCAAGCAAGCCTATAGCTTTAAGTTTTACACAGTCATATCAAACCCACATGTGACAGCCTGTTTCAGACTATTGATCCTCATCAGTACATGGCAGGGATTGATATGGCTGTATGAGATAGGGCTTGTACCAGTACAACAGAGTAACCAAGCAGCTCAGGGTGACCCAAACCACTCGGAATGTATAGGAGGATAAAAGAAACCAAAAAGCCCTCCTGCTAAAAAAAAAAAAAAGCAAAGCTTAGTGTAATTTTCCTTCTTAAAACAGAAGCAAATCTGCAATCATTCAGCTATAAGTGAACATTCGTGGTTACCCACAATGCACTGCTACTGAATATGCAAATTATCCCTCTTTGCCCTTGGTTTGATATGACACTACTTCTTCTTCTTGCTTGGACCAGCCCCTTCTTCTCGCTTGGACCGGCCCTGGGGGCAGGGCGCTACTTCTTTTTGCTTGAAGGTTGAGGCACTTACTCTATTATATATATATATATATATATATATATATATATATATATATATATATTTTTTTTTTTTTTTTTGAACCAAGTGTAATTTAACGACGCACCCTATGGCTGCATAACGTGCACAGGGAATTGTAACACTCTTTGCTGTCATTAAGCTGTGCTGCTACAGCAGCAGTGAATCAACCTCATAGTGTTTCTCTCCCTCCTGCCTCTTCCCCCTCCCCTTGCTTGTAGAGTTGTTAGACATAGGATGGGGGCTGGAATGATTTATCTGGGATCTGTCCACACATGAGCAGCTTGCTAGCAAGTAAGGATTAAAGCATGGCAGCAAACTAGCCAAGTTCATCTGTAGGTAACAATTCTTCAATAATAGCACCATCATTTGGACAGTCTCCTGTGCTCAGAAGACTCTGAATTATGTTTGTGATGTTTACATGTGGTTACTATCATTGCTGAACTAGTTAGCCTTCATTTTATCACCTGAGTTTGACAAAAATTATCTAAAGCTTGAAAAACAAACATAGATTGTGATCACCCGAATAGGCCCCACCAGCAATCCAACGTGCCCTCTTTGTGAAAAAAATTTGAAGCTAGAGCAAACTGACCTGCAAATATGAGTCCAGCTTTGATTTAAAATGCTTCAACTGTTATGGTGTATAACCTTGTAGATGCTGAACATGGTAACCAACGTTGATCGGGTATCAAAACTTGGAGCTTTCCATCTTGGTTTTAATTTGTAAAGGACTGCACCCTGAATTAAAATATAACCCGTCTATTTGCAATAAAAGAACGATTAAAATATAAAAATAATCCCCCCCCCCCCCCCCCACACACACACACACACACACACACCAAAAAAATAAAAAATAAAACAAGAATATAATAATATTGAGGTAGTCAAGCAACCTTTAGAACAGAGGTACGAATGTTAAATATGAGTATGCAGTATACAAGACTAGCTCCCAAATAAAGCTAACATTAGAGATTTGTTTTTGTTTTTTTAACTGCTAGTTATTCTACCCTTGTTAATTAGATACATTATCCAGTGTCCTCATTTTAAAGGGAGGGCAGTGCTAAGAAACATGTCAGAGCTATTCCTCATGTGTGTAAGAACACTGTTGGGTTCCCTATCTATTTATTAACTGAATGCACTCCTAGGGAACGCAGAGAGGAATGCACAGGGACCCTAAGACTCCCTAAAGAATTCACAATTCACTGTTAATTAGATATATGGGTAATTACATTTTTTTTTCACTTTTAGTACATCCTTAGTTAAGCAGGAAACTGTGTAGCAGAATAATGAATACTGAAAAACACATCAAGTTATCAGAAACTAAATTCATAGAAATGAAACAAACATGTGGCTAAGCTGACATTTGATTTCTACTGCTATTAAAAGCTATATAAAAAAAATACCTGTGAAGATGCTCTGTAAAGGTGGTTCTTGTCTTTGTTGGATGCTACTGATAGTTCAAACACCCCCTACAAACAAACAAAAATCACTATCACTAACTCCCCTCCCCTAGCTATACCATACTGTATCTATACTCCTAACACTAACTGATCTCCCACAGCATTTCATAGCATTCCCTTACTAGAGATGGCCAGAACGGTTCGCACGTGAAATTATTCGAACTTTAGGCATGTTCGACCCGCCCCCTATACTACATCATTGGGCTAAACTTTGACCCTCTACATCACAGTCAGCAGACATATGGCAGCCAATCAGGCTGCACTCCCTCCTGGAGCCCCCCCCCCCTTATAAAAGGCAGCAGCCGTGGCCACTTTCTCACTCTGCCTGCTACTGTTATTAGTGAGAGAAGGGAGAGAGGTTGCTGCAGAGATAGGGAAAGCTTAGTTATATCTTGTTAGATTGCTCCTTGCTGATATTTGATGCTGAAAAGCACCACCAAAACAGCTCTTTTGAGAGCTAATGTTCTTGTGATGTGTTTTTTTTTGTGGCCCACTGACACGGCATATACAGCCCTGTCTGTCGCAGCTGGCCCTTGTCAGTTGCTATACTGTGTCAGGCCCAGCACATTCAGCACACCATTTCAGTGCACCTGTGTGACTGCACATTGTATCATACCACCGGCAGTCACTGCATACCTTTTCAGTGCACCTGTGTGACTGCACATTGTATTATACCACCAGCAGTCACTGCATACCTTTTTAGTGCACCTGTGTCACATTGTATCATACCACCAGCAGTCACTGCATACCTTTTCAGTGCACCTGTGTGACTGCACGTTGTATTATACCAGCAGTTACTGCATACCTTTTCAGTGCACCTGTGTGACTGCACATTGTATCATACCACCAGCAGTCACTGCATACCTTTTCAGTGCACCTGTGTCACATTGTATCATACCACCAGCAGTCACTGCATACCTTTTCAGTGCACCTGTGTGACTGCATGTTGTATTATACCAGCAGTTACTGCATACCTTTTCAGTGCACCTGTGTGACTGCACATTGTATCATACCACCGGCAGTCACTGCATACCTTTTCAGTGCACCTGTGTGACTGCACATTGTATTATACCACCAGCAGTCACTGCATACCTTTTCAGTGCACCTGTGTCACATTGTATCATACCACCAGCAGTCACTGCATACCTTTTCAGTGCACCTGTGTGACTGCACGTTGTATTATACCAGCAGTTACTGCATACCTTTTCAGTGCACCTGTGTGACTGCACATTGTATCATACCACCGGCAGTCACTGCATACCTTTTCAGTGCACCTGTGTGACTGCACATTGTATTATACCACCAGCAGTCACTGCATACCTTTTCAGTGCACCTGTGTCACATTGTATCATACCACCAGCAGTCACTGCATACCTTTTCAGTGCACCTGTGTGACTGCACGTTGTATTATACCAGCAGTCACTGCATACCTTTTCACTGCACCTGTGTGTGAAAGTACCATGGAAAGTTTATCACATGGTTGAATGAATGGCAGACTTGCCCTCCATAACAGATTTTCACACCAGCATGTCCATCTGTTTGCAGTGCATTACAGTGAGTTTGGTCTGTCAGTGTGAAGCAGTACACTACCTACACTACCTGATCCATGTCTACACACACAAGATGTTTTCAAGCACTTTAGGCCTCAAATTTAGGAATGCAATGTGATTTCTGCCTTTTAGGGATTATTATAACACTGGTGTGCGTCAAATCCATAATTTTCCTGGGGACTTTTGGCATGTATCCCACTCCGCTGTGCCCCCCTCCAGGTGTTGGACCCCTTGAAACATCTTTTCCATCACTTTTGTGGCCAGAAACAGTGTTAGTAGTTTTGAAAGTTCGCCTGCCCATTGAAGTCTATTGCGGTTCGCGATGTTCACTGGTTTGCAAACTTTTTCGCAAGTTCAAGTTTGCGGTTCGTGAACCAAAAATCGGAGGTTCGAGCCATCTCTATCCCTTACCTAATAATCCTCTTCCTAAAAATCATTCCTGAATTATTACTTCTATCCTCTCCACTACTCTAGCATCTTATGGGAAGGGATAGGAGGTGCCCAAGGTTTTTGGATCACAGAAATCGGCCACGACAATGCCGTGAATAACAATATTCGGAACGCATGCACGGTCGTGATTGCGGTGGGTAAAGCTGTGATTAGCGGAAATGTAAACAAACACACCTGATTCAATATATATAACACATATAAACCCTGCGGAAGAGGACTAAATTAAAGCTTAACTTTTAATAAGACTGTTCTAAAAAGGATCTAATTTGCTAAATGAATAGATGTGATACATGGGTGGGAGATATAAGTCACGGTCCACAACAGACCACCCTCCACTTCCCCACTAGTTATCTATAAACCCCACACAAAACTCGACATGTTTCATTTCCTCTACGGGAAATTTCATCAGGAGTGATTGGTGCTCAGTGTTAGAGTGCCATAGTGCTAAAAATACAATTACATTATATACATCACATAGCTAGTACAAGTTTAGCAAAGTAACAGAGTATCGGCCGCAACCCTGCAGCCTGCCAGGTCCTAGCCACCAATCATAGGAGGGGAGGCTCTGCCCTCCCCTACTGGGTATAAAGTGGTGGCCATGATGAAAAGCTCCATCATTGCTAGACTGTGGCACTGAGAGGATCATCTCCAGGCCATTCGTTGCTTCAGCAATCTTTTTTTGTCAAAAACATAGCATTTTTACTCCTAACAGTGCTCTTATACTGTAGTATATACTTGTATTCAGCTAGCTTGCAGTGAGTGATTACTCAAGTTAGCTATAGTCAGTGTAGTCAGTGACAGTCTACTGAGTGCTGTGCTTAGTGCAGACAGGTTCAACTTCACACTGATTCCACTGCTCTATTACTGTATACTTGTTAGCTAGCTAAGCCAGTCAGCCAGTGATCAACTTCAGTTAGTTGCAGTCACTGCCACTGGTCAGTCACTAAGTTTAGTCAGTGACATTGTACTGTTCTATTAGTGCAGGCAGACCTGCTGTCCACTAATTGTTGTGCTCTTTATTATTTTACTGTATATCACCTGTACTTAGCTCATTAGCCAGTGATCAACTTCAGTTAGTTGCAGTCACTGCCACTGTTCAGTCACTAAGTTTAGTTATTGTTGCCAATGCCCATCTGTTCCCCAAGGCTGAGCACATGTTGTGCTGCCTTCGCAGGGACCCTCGGGTGATCCAGATGCATGAAAGGGAGGACATCTGGATCACCTTGATGCTGGACCCATGTCTGAAGGGGAAGCTGGGGGAGTTTATGTCACCATCCACCACCTAGCAACGCACAAGGGAGTTGCAGGAGGCCCTTGTGTGCAGACTCTTGGAAGCATTCCCCCAGCCTTCCACCCCCACTGTTGCTGTTCTGCCAACCCAGCTGGAGGCACCTGTGGCTGCCACCAGCAGCAGCCGGTGCCCCAGAGACCTGCTGAGCCTAAGCAAGGGCCTATATGCAGTGCAACTGCCCAGAGAAGAGGTGCCAGACACAGCATCCTTCTCCAACCAGCACAAGCAGCAACTGACCAGCATGATGTCTGACTACATGGGGTCATACAGCTGCTCAATGACACCGACAGCCCCGTGGACCCTATGGAGTACTGGATCAAGAGACTGGATATCTGGAGGGAGCTTGCCCAGTACGCCCTGGAAGTCCTGTCCTGCCCCCTTCCAGTGTCCTCTCCGAGAGATGCTTCAGTGCGGCTGGTGGCGTGGTCACTGAGAAGCACTCTCGGCTGTCCAATGCTTCTGTGGACAAACTCACCTTCCTGGAAATTAACCAGGCTTTGGTGGAAGGTGAGTTCCTGGCCCCCACTGTCAACCACAGGGGACATTAAGTGGCTGCTGCAATTTTTTAACAATGCCTGCCTTTCCAAAACAAGTTAGAACCTGCCTTGTACTCATAATTGGCCTGGTTCAGTTCATTTTTGCTGTGGTACCACCAGTGAGGTGCCGTGGTCATTCTCTGCTGCCGTGCTGACTGCTTAGTCATCCTCCTGCTGCTGCTAATGTCCACTGCCAGGGTCCATGGATACTTACAATTTTTGGGCACAATTCTCATGCTGTGGTGCTACCTATGAGGGGCCATGCCTTTCTGTGCTGCTGCTGAGTCCTTAGTCCTACTCCTGCTGATGTTGGAATTTAATACTTAAGTCTGTGTACCCAGGATCCACAGATGCTACAATTTTTGGGCTGATAATTTATCGTGCTGTGGTGCCACCAGTGAGGTGCCATACTCTTCTTCTGTGCTGCTGCAGAGTGCCACTTCGTCCTCCTGCTGCTGCCTATTGTACAACTTTGCTGCCATGTCATTGAGTGTTTTGTGACATTGTCCACTCATCCTCCTCCAGCGATACCACCACTGCCAGGTGCCATTGGGACTCGCCATCGGCGAGTCCCAATCTGCCTCTGCGATTGCTTGAAGTGTATTTTCCTGTTTAAAACCAATAACCCCATTTAAAGTGTTGATTTAACTTTAAAATTCATTTTCTCAAAAACTAAAAGTTATTTTTGGGTTTTTTGTTTGTTTAAGTTGTAGCCCCTTATCGCCTTTATAATCCATGCAAAGGGGGATTGTAGCATGTATGGGAGCTTTAATAATAGCTTAAACGCTATTTCGTGATCATGGCCATGTTTAGCCATGATTGCCTCATTCGCAGGAAAAATCCAAGTCGAATTTGTGAGTCCAGCTCAAATCCAGAAATCATTCATGCCGCTTGCAGATTTTTTTTCAATCATGGCTGAATAGTCGCATCTGTGATTGGGGGTATCCGAGCAACACTGGTCATGTTTAAGTGCCTAAGGGATATCCAGATAAGTCTTAGCCCTGAGCGGAGCGCCTAGCATCTTATTCTTACCCACAGTGCTTGGTGATATCATAGCTGAGCTCAAGTCCTATCTCCTAACAGTGACACAAGGATCCCGGGTATACAGTAGCCAAACCCTGGCACCACATACCTGATAGCTGACTATCGGTTACACAGTAGCCAATCCCTGACACCACATACCTGATAGCTGACTATCGGTTACACAGTAGCCAATCCCTGGCACCACATACCTGATAGCTGACTATCGGTTACACAGTAGCCAATCCCCAGCTTCCAAACAGTCCATTGCCTGTGCCCCATAGCCACATATATTTATTACAGTCTATGGTGGTGTCCAGAATAGCCAACAGATGGTGCACCAAGTTCTTGCTATCCAGGCCTTCCCTTCTCCTGCCTTAAGCTACATGACCATGTGCTAAAGCAGGGTGGAATCACAGCAAATCAGAGATTTTCAAGTCTATCAGCTGATAAAACAAATCACATGCTTCTCCATGAGTTCTCCTGGAGACATGACAATCACTTATTATGGGTACTGAAGCGTGGTGGCAGTTGTCAGTCATTTGACACAGAGTCACCCTAAAATCTTCCGGCCAACATGTTGAAAATGTATCCATCACCCATTGACTTACAATACTTCCCGCACTTCTGCATCACCACTGACAGTAACACGCTGTTGATTTTGCAACATTTCGACTGCAAATTGAGCACTTCCAGTGCAATGCAAAGTGACTGGGTAAGGGTGCTAGGCCCCATAGACTGTCATTGCCGTTGCATTACCCTGCGTGTAGAAAGGGTAACACAACCCAATGAAACTGGCCTATTCTAAAAGGAGCCTTAAAGGTATTTCATAGGTAAGGTCTAAAAATATCTCAGGAGAAAATTTAATAGGATAGGGGTCTTAGACTGAAGGACAGGATTCATTGTGAGGAGCGCATATATATGGGGATGCAGCATGTAACCACTTCAGTCCATGGGTTGTTTCCACCTTATGGGCTTAACTAACTTAACCGTGATAACTCAAATATCACACCTTATCAACGATATCACACCTTATCAAAGATATCACACCTTATCAATGTTAACATGCCTTATCAGAGTAGCATAACGAGCACTACAAATGTATGCCTGCTAATTGGCAATGGCACCCGTCCTGCCCTGAGCCCCTGCGGGTTTGTAGCGCACACTATGCTACTCTGATAAGGCGTGTTAACTTTGATAAGGTGTGATGTCTTTGATAAGGTGTGACATTTTTGATAAGGTGTGATATTTGAGTTTAGTGACTCAAGCCCAATTGACTAGTGCATTTCAGTGCTTCTCCCTTTCATCCCCTAATAACTTTATCACTACTTATCACTACAAAATTATCTATATCTTGTTTGTTTTTTTGCGACCAATTAGGCTTTCTTTGAGTGGTACTTTTTGCCGATAATTATTGTATCCTAAATGCATTTTTATGGGAAAAACAAGAAAAAAAAAGAAAAAAAAATATTTCTTGGTTTACGGCCATTATAGTTTTAAAATAAAATGTTCTACTGTGGATAAAAGTCATACATTTTATTTGCCCATTTGTTCTTGTTATTGCAACGTTTAAATGATTTCCCTAGTACAATGAATGGTGACCATATTTGATTTGGAAATAAGGGTGCATTGTTTAAGTTTTACATCCATCGCTAATAGCAAACACATAATTTAACAGTAATATACCCTCTTGACATACATATTAAAAGAAAAAAAAAATCAGTCCCTAATGTATGTAGCGGCGGGAATGAGGGAGCAGGAGGGAGCATGTCGGCACAATCGCTCCTACATCTGAGAACGATCACTGTTTTTGAACAAAAACAGTGCTCATTCTTGCTGCACAAGGGGACATCGGGAACGCGCGCGCATCCCCACAAAGTGAATCTCATGTCCCTGTGGCTGTAGCAGCAAGGACTCACGTCCGTGCGGCTGAAAGGGTTAATTATTATACACTATGACTGAAGTGACAATACACTAAAGAGATAGAATATGTATCCCCACATCTAGTCTTAAAGTACACTGTAGGAAGAAAAAAATGTGCAGTTAAACACTTATCTTAATAACATCCAGAGGCTTCCAGATCCACACACAAGCCCACCCTTCCTGTGCAGTGTGCTTCTTAACATATATGACAAGAGCTTGTTGGATATGTTGGCTACTCTACCCTCCATGTACGATACTGGCACAAGCACGGCCTCACCTGTGCTGTAGCACAAAGCTACTTATGCACAGCTTTTTCCTCCATGCCGATAAAGAGAGCAAATAGAGGCATGCTTGTAGTAGATTTAGGAGTAGGAATCAATAGTTATATCCTCCAGAAGAAGGACATCCAGAAATGTTTGGCTTCTGATTTTACCATAAGAAGATTTGCTCCTTGTGATACAGCCACAAAAAAAAGCTGTATTAGTTGACAGTTGATTTGAAGCCTTAGTTCAGCATTACCTCCTGCCTTCCAATGTGAATACACTGGAGCCCCTCCCTTCTAATGAGTCATGCTGTTCTCTTTCCTACAACACTCTGAGAAGACGTGCTGTTATCTGAAGTTACACCGGGGCCTTAACCACTTCAGCCTACAGCGTCGAAAATTGTACGCATCTGAGCAACGTTCATCTCCCATTCATTCGCTAATAACTTTTTAATAACTTGTTTTTTCCGCCACCAATTAGGCTTTCTTTTGGAGGTACATTTTACTAAGAATTTTTTTTTCTAAATTCATTTTAATGGGAATATTAAGAAAAAATGGAAAAAATGCATTATTTCTCAGGTTTCAGCCATTATAGCTTTAAAATACTACTTTTAAATGATGTCCCTATCATAATGTACGGAGCCAATATCTTATTTGGAAATAAAGGTGCATTTTTTAAATTTCACTATTTACAAGCTTATAATTAAAAAAAAGTATAGTAATGCACTCGCTTGACTTGCATATAAAAAATTCAGACCCTTAGGTAACTATGTATGTTGTTTTTTTTTTACTTATTGTTTTGTAATGTTTTTGTACTTATTTTTTTATTAAAACTTTTATGTGGGGTTTTTCAGAGTGGGGATGTAAAAAGGGGATTTGAAATGAAATCTATTGTGTATATTAATATATATATATATATATATATATATATATATATATATATATATATATATATATATATATATATATATATATATATATACGTAGATGTAGTTTTACTATTTGGTCACAAGATGGCCACAGTGAGTTTTTGATTTTCTGTCTTGCATGCGAGAGCGCTCGCTTGCAGGAACAGAAGGGGTGACGTGGGACATAGAAAAATTGCGGCTTTCCAGAGAAAGCTGTCGGTTTTTCTTAGCAGGACATTGATCAATGAATTGGATATGTATTCCCATTCATTGATCTGAGGGGCAGCAAAAGGCGGTGGGAGCGCACCCGGGAGCATGCATGGCCCGCAGCAGCTGTGCAGTCTATCTCTATGGATATATTCGACCAGATAGACTGAAGTGGTTAATGTAGCCATACATCTATTGTTATTATAGAATTAGAAATTAATTATTAAATTATTAGAAATGTCTTAAATATTTGCACTTAGAAACTAAAAAGAGCAAAGGGAAATATGAGCATTAGAAAGAGAGGGAAACTCTAGAGGCCCAAATGTAATATGCCCCAGTGATCATAATCTACTGGCTGTCAGACTTTGTCAATAGCATTTTTTTCTTAAAGGACAATTGAAGTGAGAGGGCTATGGGGGCTGCCATAGTTTTTTTTCCTTTTTAAGCAATACCAGTTGTGCAGCTTAAGCACACTCTCCTCCTTTGAGTTCCAGGCGTTGCAGGTCTGACTGCTTCTCTTTAGTGTCAGTAATCTGCACATCCTGCTTCTACAACAGTACAAAGAAGACAGATGGGACTTATCTGTACTGTTGGGCCCTAATGTAGCCATACATCATTGTTATTATTTTGTAGCATTGGTTGCTGGATAGTGTACTGGTTAAGGGCACCACCTTTGCCATGGGAGACCAGGGTTCGAATCCTGACTAGGGTCAGTACCTATTCAGTATGGAGTTCTTAGGCAAGACTTCCTAACACTGCAGCGTGGCCTTTTGAGAGCGTACCAGTGGCTGCAGCTCTTGAGCCCTTTGAGTCCAACAGAAGAAAAGCACTATACAAATGTTCGGATTCAGATTATATAGCGCTGACATCTTCTGCAACACTGTACAGATTATATTGTCTTGTCACTAACTGTCCCTCAGAAGGGCTCACAGTCTAATCCCTAGCATAGTCATGTGTCTATGTGTGTATTCTTTAGATCATGTATCATAGTCTAGGGCCAATTTAGGGGAAGCCAATTAACTTATCTGTATGTTTTGGGGATGTCTGAGGATAGTAGTAAAAAATAGTACCGTGTTAGCCAAACTATTATTGTTTGGGATGTCTGAAGAAACCGGAGTGCCCGGAGGAAACCTATGCAGACACAAGGAGAGCATACAAACTCTGTGCAGATAGTGCCCTGGCTGGGATTCTAACAGGGGGCCCAGCGCTGCAAACATGGTAACAAGTATGCCACCGTGATTTTGATTAAATCGACAAAGCAATTGACTTTATTGGTTGATCACTTTCAGTGTGGTTGATTGAAATTCTATCAAATAGTGGCCTACACTATGCGATTGTCTTTCACTTCAATCTGTGCCTCCATGCTCTGGAACCCAAAATTGATTCTTTGTCGATTTAATGGCCAGTACACACCGAAAAGCGCTAGTGTAATTGCAAACGCTCAGCACTTTTTGAAGTGATTTTCTAGGGGATTCTAGGCATGTGCCTAGCTATTTTCTAATCATGCCTAGTGATTTTCTAATCATGCCTAGTGATTTTCTAATCATGCCTAGTGATTTTTTTTGTTTTGTTATAGTAGAGCTGTAACTGAACAGCTTCTTTAAGAAAAATGCTCAGAGAATCGCTCTGATCTAGCACTTTTTAGAGCTGTTTTCCATTTTCCTCTACTTAACATTAAGGCTGAATCATCTCAGAAATCAGCAGAAATGCTGCAGGACCCAGGTTTGCATTTGGGAGAACATCACATTGCTTTGGTGTGATTCATACCATTCAAATACATTAGACAAGTGCTTTTCAAAGCACTGGCATTATTATAATTGCTCAGAAGCGCTCTTGGTGTGCACCAGCCCTGACTCATGTGACCACTAGCTGATCCCTGTGTGATGGACCAATATCTTCTGTTCTACTACATCAACAAAGTGGGTTAATTTAACAAGATAATCCTAAAATTTGCAAATCGCTTTTCTCCTGTTGGACTCAAAGCACTCAAAAGCTGCAGCCACTAAGGGTGCGCTTAAGAGGCAGTGTTAGGAAGTCTTGCCCAAGGACTTCTTACTGAACAGGTACTGACCCTAGCGAGGATTCAAACCCTGGTCTCCCTTGTCAAATGCAGAGCCCTTAACCAGAACACCATACAGCCACTTTTTGTTGATCAAGCAACCTGGGACACACTTTGGGTTTGATTCACAAAAGGGTGCTAACTTACTTAGCACGCCTAAAAGCCCCTTAGCACGCCCAAAGCCCTTTAGGACGTGCAAAGTTTTGCACACTAAGTTAGCGCATGCAAAGTTTAGTGCTTGCGCAGTGCACATAAAACGTTGCACCAGCTGCGACTAAACCGTTGCACCGGGTGTGCCTAAAACGTTGCATTGGGTGCGCCTGAAACGTCGCATGGGCGATGTTTCTGGTGCACCTGGTGCGACTTAAACTTTTCACGCGATCGATAAATGCTTTGGGCGTGCTAACACCCTTTTGTGAATCCAGCCCTTAATTTTTACACGATATTCTATTTTTTTTTATTTTCACCTGTATCTAATTATTGACCCACCATGAGGGCTTAGTCTCTGCATATTATATTTTATGTTTTATCATAATGACTTATGTCAAAACTGCTGTTTTGCACAATTTGCTTTAACTGATGCTTTAATGAGACAACGTGTTGAATTAAAAAAAAAAAAAAATTATACACAAACATTTTAAAATATCAGCAAGTATAAAACCAATATGGGTTTTCATCAAGTAAAATACATTAAACAAAAACTTTGAACAGATTTTCTGAAGGCAGATTTTATGTCTTTGTTTCTCAAGCTGTAAATCATGGGATTAACTAATGGCGTTATCACAGTGTACAACAACGATAAGACTTTGCTCAATGTCCACGACAGTCTCTTGGTAGGGAGCACATAAGAAAAAACTGGTATTGAATAGAAAAGAGAAACAACAGCTAAGTGAGAACTGCAAGTGGAAAAGGCTTTTTGCCTATCAATAGCTGATGAAATCCTCAGGATGCTACGAATGATATGAACATAAGACAAGATAATCAGGATGAATGGAAGGACAACCACAGGAATGCTAAGTACAATTATTTCCAGGTGGACTATGGCAGCGTCTGAACAAGACAAGCTCAGAAGAGGTTCCACATCACAGTAAATATGGTCAATAATGTTTGGTCCACAAAACGATAAGTTAGAAACGGTTATAAATTCAACAGATGAAGCAAGTATGCTCAGTGACAGTGACAGAAGGGCCAGCTGTAGGCAGAAAACCTGTTTCATGGTACTGTTGTAGTGGAGAGGGTTACAAACGGCTACATATCGGTCATAAGACATCACAGTAAGGAGAAAACACTCATAAATTTCTGTCATTGTAAAGAAAAAAAACTGTGACATGCAGCTGGAAAAAGACATGGTGCCAGTACTATTCAGAAAAATATGAAGCATGTTCGGCACAATATCAGAACTTAGCGTGATATCGGTTATGGAGAGTTGGGTGAGGAAGAAGTACATTGGAGTGTGAAGATTCTGGCTGTAGGACACCAGTGTGATAATCAGAAGATTACCAAACATTGTCATGCAATAAATCAGAAGAAATACTGTGAAGAGGACCATTTGGAAGAGAAAGCCCACTTGGAATCCTAAGAGCACAATCTCGGTGATCACAGTCAAATTACCACCAAGCATTGTATTTTAGAACGAAGAATATGAAATGCAATGGATTTTTAAAAATATATTTACATTTTTGGCTACATCATCAAGGGAAGTAATCATAATGTTCTATAAGTACAAAGACACAAAAGTGTGTTGTGTACACTGGAAGATACCAAGCGCCTGTAGTGTTCAGCACTACACTAGACCATCCTGTACATGCGGCGTTCTAGTTGTAAGTAGAATGACAATAAGAAACATCCTAAATATTTGCACATAGAAACTAAAAAGAACAAATGTAAATATTAGCATTAAAAAAGGAGGGACACTAAAGAGACCAAATGTAATATGCCCCAGTGATCATAATGTACTTGCTGTCAGACTTTGTCAATGGCATTTTTCTTAAAGGGAACCTTAACTCTTACTTCTTAAAGGGAACCTTAACCTGCAACACGTACAAATGTATGTGTTAATGTCTGCGATAGCTTCATGCTCTAGCAGGAATGCGTGGAAAAGTACACGTGGTGGCCCATCTACTCGGAGTTGGCAAAAACGAAACTAGCTGGTGGCGGGGGACCGGAGGAGCCGTGAGTGACCGTGAAAGCACAGGATGGCTGCAGGGGGCTGGTAGATGCCTCAGGTAAGTGAAACTAATTTTTTTTAGAGTTAAGGTTCCCTTTAAAGGACAACTGAAGTGAGAGGGCTATGGAGGCTGCCATATTTTTTTTTTTTACTTTTAAGCAATACCAGTTGTGCAGCTAAAGCACACTCTCCTCCTTTGAGTCTCTATACCTGCTCTAAAACTGCAATATCTTTTTTGTGATGTGGTGCCCAGAACTGAATTCCATATTCCAGATGTGGCCTTACTAGAGAGTTAAACAGGGGCAATATTATGCTAGCTTCTCGAGTTTTTATTTTATTAGCTTTAGCTACAGTGGCTTGGCATTGAGTATGATTATTTAACTTGTTGTCAATGAGTACTCCTAAGTCCTTCTCCAAGTTTGATGTCCCCAACTGTATCCCATTTATTTTGTATGGTGCTAGACCATTAGTACGTCCAAAATGCATGACTTTACATTTGTCAACATTGAATTTCATCTGCCATGTATGTGCCCATATAGCCATCCTATCCAGATCCTGTTGCAATATGACATGATCTTCCTGAGAGTTGATGATTCTGCACAATTTTGTATCATCTGCAAAAATAGCAACATTGCTCACTACTGCATCTGTGTAAATTTCAATCAGCAAATTCCTTAAAGGGAACCAGAGGCCCCAGAAAAAAGATTGTATACATACCTGGGGCTTCCTCCAGCCCCATATGCACGGATCGCTCCCACGCCGCCGTCCTCTGCTTCCTGTATCCGGCGATACCGAGTCCCGTAGTTTCGGCCAGTCGGCGGCAGCACGCGGCCAATTGTCCGCATCACAGGGGCTCCCGCCATACCCTTACGCGTGCGGCTGCATAGTGCGCAGCCACACGCGTAAGGGTATGGAGGGAGCCTCTGCTCATGCGGACAATTGGACGCATCCGCCGGAAGTGACGGGACCCGGTACCGGCAGATCGAGGAAGCGGACAGTGTTGCCAACTCATCCCTTTAATTACTGACACATCTAAGTTATACAGGTTCTGGCTATTTGCCATTAATCAGTGCCTTAACTGCATCTACCTAGCCACAAAACCTGTATAATTCATATGTGTCAGTAATTAAAGGGATGAGTTGGCAACACTGGAAGCGGAGGATGGCGGCGTGTGAGCGATCCGTGCGTATGGGGCTGGAGGAAGCCCCAGGTATGTATAAAACCTTTTTTCTTTTTATTAGTATGGCGTCTCTGGTTCCCTTTAAGTAGTTAAAGGAGAAAATTAGGACATGCTAAATAAAAGCATCTACTTAATTAGAGAGTTGATCGCAAATGTACCTTAAAGTAATTCTCGCATCGATTTCGAGATTTTTTTGTGTGAAAATACATTAGTTAAACATAAAAAGTGAGTGCTAAGTTTTGGAGGATGAGGAGAGGACATGCCCATTTTTTGCTTGGTACACAGAATGTCTCCACATGCAGAGCAGAAGCAGTAGAGAGTATGTGAGATCTACATCCCTCAATTATAGGGAACACTTACTGCCCTAGAATATGTCTGTCAAAGAACTATATGAGCAGTTTTGGAGCAGATCTCAGCTGATTTACATCTGTACCTGGAACCACTTGCCATCAATAATAAAGCCATTTCATGGATGCCCAAGTTCATGACTTGGTTGCAATTCCTGACCAACAGTTCTTTCCAGAGACTGGGTGAATTTGCCTGCATGATGTCATAGTCATCATTTAACTGTGTATTGGGTCAGTTCCCAGTGTGCATGTCTTCCATTTTAAAGAAATATTTTATTATCTCAGTAGAAGCGGTATTTCATTGAGTGTTACTTTTATTGTGTTGATGAAATAACACCTCTTAAAGGAAACCAGAGCTCTCATAACTAAAAAGATGTATACATACATGGGGCTTCCTCCAGCCCCATCTGCCTGGATCGCTCCCACGCTGTCATTCTCCGATGTCTGCAGCTCCGGTACGGGGTCCTGTCACTGCCGTCAGTTGGCTCCAGTCTACGCAGGAGAAGTGCGCTCCTTGCTTATCTCTTCAGCATACATGGGGCTTCCTCCAGCCCCATCTGCCTGGATCGCTCCCACGCCGCCATCCTCCGATGTCTGCAGCTCCGGTACGGGGTCCTGTCACTGCCATCAGTTGGCTCCAGTCTACGCAGGAGAAGTGCGCTCTTTGCTTATCTCTCCTGCAGCTGCTGGAGAGATACGTAGAGGGCGCACTTCTCTTACACCAGACTGGAGCCGACTGACGGAAGTGCGGGAACCCGGTACCTCGCTGCAAAAGACTGAGGACGGTGGCGTGGCAGCGATCGGAGCATATGGTGCTGGAGGAGGCCCCAGGTATGTATAAATCTTTTTTAATTATGAGAGCTCTGGTACACTCATGGAGTTGTTTAACGGGCAGTTTTATTGATTATTTACTCAATGAATGGCAAAAACCATGCTCCATCTTTTAACAAGTACTTAAAAGGCTACTCAAACTCTAAACCGATAGTTAAAGGGACACTTAAGTCAAAAAAAAAATGAGTTTTACTCACTTGGGGCTTCCAATAGCCCCCTGCAGCTGTCCAGTGCCCTCGCCATCTCCCTCCGATCCTCCTGGCCCCACCGGCAGCCACTTCCTGTTTCGGTGACAGGAGCTGACAGGCTGGGGACGCGAGTGATTCTTTGCGTTCCTGGCCACAATAGCGCCATCTATACTGCTATAGCACATATCATATACCATATAGCAGCATAGAGGGTGCTAATGTGTCTGGGAACGCGAAGAATCACTCGCGTCCCCAGCCTGTCAGCTCCTGTCACCGAAACAGGAAGTGGCTGCCGCTGGGGCCAGGAGGATCGGAGGGAGACGGCGAGGGCACCGGACAGCTGCAGGGGGCTATTGGAAGCCCTAGGTGAGTAAAACTCATTTGTTTTTGTTTGACTTAAGTGTCCCTTTAAGCTCCAATGTCCAAAGTGATGACTGCAATGATACCACCAGACTATTTTCATCTGTATTGCTGCCTCATTTTCCATACATAGCCACCATATCTTATACTCATACTTGAGATAGGATCCCTGAGGATCCCAAATGGACTGGTGTTTTTGTACCCATCATTATTGGTTTAGAGGTTGAGTAGGATTTTTACAGGCGTGGGATTGTTCTCAGATGCAGCAAAGCTATTGCCAGTCATTGAGCAAAGGACTTATAAAATTGCCAAATATGTGATACTGCAAGGTGTACTGTTAGACTTGTTGATGCAGTGATAGCTAAGATGGATATTTGTGATGTATATTTTTGCAAAATGTTTTCTATTACTTTTTCAATCCTTTGCCAAATTTCTTGGGTACTTTTGATTTGCTCAGACTTGGTGCTCTGCCTAAGGCCTCGTTCACATCCACCTAGCGCAGATGGCCGTGCGATCCAAACGCAACACATACAACCGTATGCCATCTGTGCCGCTGCCCTGCTGATCCCATCCATTGACAGTGATAGGATCAGCTCTGCGCTTCCGGGCAAAATGCAGGCAACAGTACACAAGCGCTTTCTAGAGAATTGTACTGTTGTGCAGTCCAGTAGATGTGAACGGTAGAAGGGCTGTCTATGCCCTTCTGCCGTTCCTGCATTTCAGCACATCATACATGCTTCCATATGTGCACGGAACCAAGTATGATGTGAATGAGGCCTTAGTGTGTTGAAAAAAACCGCACTATTTTAATGAGCTATTCACTGCTGTGGGAGTCAGTATTTAGACAGTATATTTTTCCAAAATTAAAAAGTAAATTTTAAAAGGTGACTGTAAGGCTTGGTGGTGTATTCTCCACAGTCAGCATGCAACGCATGAGCTGACGTGGAGGAGGTACACACACTAGCACAAGGAAACAGGCTATCCCTAGTATAGTGGAGGGGAGGACTGACTCCAAAAGGAGATTGTGGCGCACAGAGCCGGTGCAGATCTGACAGCCACAAACAATACTTTTGCGATAATGTCTCAGCGCAAGGTAGCGCTGAGCGCATAAACCAGAACTGAGGAGATCAGGACAGGTAGACAGAATGAACGCTTGCTAGCTAGCCGCTACTTAGTGACAGCAAGCGTCCACAACAAGACAGACTGGAATGAGGCAGCCAATGTGTTTGCAGCGATGGCGTGCCTCACAAAGACAGGACAGGATAGTCAGGAAATAGCAGGATCAAGATAGATGAACGTAACACAGACAAAAATACAATAAGTATGTTTTCCTAGCGTATTACAATTACAGCTATCAATGAAACTATTTGTAACGTCTGACTAACATATGTATATATCGGCAATGAACCGATATATGACATAAGCAGGAACACTGACTTAGACTGGAGCAATACAGGGAACAGGACTCAGAAGGATTCGCTATCTCTTCGCAGAGATGAACGCAATCCACAAATGGTAACAGAACAGGATTCAGAAGGATTCGTTATCTCTTTGCAGAGATGAACGCAATCCACAAACGGTACCAGGAGCAGGGTAACTACCTCAGCACGGGTGGTCACGGTACACGCAACCTACCAAAACGTGCTGGAAAGCTGACTAACTGCACACAGGATATAAACAGTTCGTGTACGTATACATCAGTGACACTGATGTATCAACGTAACACGAATACAAGAAAAATAATAAACGTGCTGGTATGCATATATATTGGCAATGAACCAATATATGATGCAAAGACCAGCAAAGTATCTTTAGAACAAGAAACACGATCGGGGGCTGAAGCGACAGCAAGACAGGCTTAAACTGAAGCTACTAAAACCCGAGGAGTCCTGCAGGAAGCAGATCTTTATACTGAGGTCATCAAATGGGAGCAGACATGCAGATTCCCACACAGGTGAATGATAATCAGTCACAAGCTGACAGCAGGGAAAGACAGACAAAGCTATGCAGCTTGCATGGAAAGAGATCAGAACTGCCTGAGCTGCAGCACTACTATTTCCAGCAATACCTGCTGCAGCAGCGATCATGACAGTACCCCCGCCCTTAAAAGCGGATTCCAGACGCTTTTCAAAACTGAAATTCCCAACAAAACAGTCTGACTGATAATTCATGATGACCGGGACAGCCCGGCAAGACCGAATTCCAGAATCAGTCCCCACAAGACTGGACCCATCAGAACCAGAACCTACAGAACCATGCCCATCAGTACTACAAGCCCCAGTGTGACACCCATCAGAACCATGATTTCCAGAAGAAAGCCCTCCGAAACTCCCTGAGCGATACCCACCGCCTTCCAGGAACCGTTCAAAAACGCCAAAGCCTTTGCAATGCCCACCGGGACTGTCTTTACCAACACAAAACCCACTGTTGAACCAGTCCAAGGCACCAGGACAAGTTTTCTCAGAGACCTCCCAGAACACCTTGAAGCTCCAAAGAGATCCCCATCGGTCAGAATGCCCCTTAGGCTCACATGGAGAACTATCAAGAACCCCTATGGAACCTAGGGCAATTCCCGAGTCAGGGCCACAAGGACAAACATCAAGATCAGGGCTTTTAGGGACCAGAACCATCTCTGGGCATGCAGGCAGACTGGCAACATCAGAACATGTTCCCACTAAGGAAGCATCAGAGCACGCTAACACCTTAGACACACTTGGGCATTCTGGCACACAAAGAACATCTGGGCACACTGGCACAAGAGAAACCTCTGGGCATGTAAAGGAACTGTGAGCCTCAGGGTCAGCCAAGACAGGACCAAAACCAGGACTGGCCAAAAAAAAAATCATCATGACTAGACTTCGCAACTACTGGACTTTTACACGAGAATGCAGGATCAGACTTAGATGTCGCTGATTCCAGCAAAGTCAGTAACAAATCAGATTCAGGGGCACTAACAAGACAGGACAAATCTTCTGATGTATGCACTGAACCAGATAGGGACTCCACAACTACCTCTGGACTGGACAGAGACTCATCTAATACACTGGATTGGAGCTCATGAGGCGCTGCAGAACAAGTCAGTATTGCAGCAGCCCCCACTGGACTAGGCAAAACTGAGGAATTCCCTGGACAGGAAGGGGACTCTGGAACCTCTGCCACAGCGGCCAGAGAACCAGAATCTTTCAGGATACAGGGCTGGGTTTCAGGAACACTCATTAGACCGGACTGAAATTCTGAGATTTCTATTATTTTGACCAGAGAATCAGAAATATCCATGTTACAGGGCAAGACTTCTGAAACATTCAGAGGACAGGGCTGGAGTTCCTCGGCTGTTACAACACTGGAGAGGGACTCAACAACATTGGTTAAATCAGACTGTGTACAGGGCACGGTATCTAACACACTTGCTGACGAGGAAAATATTTCAATGGCTTCTGCTTTGCTGGGCAGAAATTCATCAAGTTTTATTAGAGCAGACTGTAATTCCAAAACAGCTGCTAGACAAGTGAATATTACTGCAACACCAACTGAGGTAAGCAGTGCCTCAGCCTCCTCTGCTAGAGGGTTTGAAGTATCCAAAGTACTGGGTGAAGCATAAGACTCTGCGACCACAGCTTCACTGGACAGGATCACTGAACAGTCCATATTGCAGGGCAAAACCATGGAAGCACCTGCTGGACAGCATAATGATTCTGTGACCTGAGTTTCATTGGAGAGATCTACTGCACAATTCATGGTACAGGGCAAATTTACTGGAACATTTTCTGAACAAGGTAATAATTCTGCGATTTCAGGTTCACATAGCAGATGCTCTGAGCTATTCACGATACAGGGCAAATTTACTGGAACATTTTCTGAACAAGGTAATAATTCTGCGATTTCAGGTTCACATAGCAGATGCTCTGAGCTATTCACGATACAGGGCAAATTTACTGGAACATTTTCTGAACAAGGTAATAATTCTGCGATTTCAGGTTCACATAGCAGATGCTCTGAGCTATTCACGATACAGGGCAAATTTACTGGAACATTTTCTGAACAAGGTAATAATTCTGCGATTTCAGGTTCACATAGCAGATGCTCTGAGCTATTCACGATACAGGGCAAATTTACTGGAACATTTTCTGAACAAGGTAATAATTCTGCGATTTCAGGTTCACATAGCAGATGCTCTGAGCTATTCACGAAACTAGAGCGAGGTGTAGAAACAGGAAGATCAAGACACAATGTTTGTGCATCTGAATCACCATTCATTTGTAAAATTGGAAAATTCAGATGCTGGGGTTCTGAGGTTTCTAGACAGGATTGCTGGGACTCGGAAACTGATGTAGTGCATCTATTGGCATCTGCTGGATCAGACAGGAGTTGAACTTTATTAACACAGGTAATTTCTGCAGAAGTGTTTGCAGAGGCAGGCAAGATTTTTCTGGTGTCTGTTTCATTGAACAAAGACTCATGAGTACTGGCTAGACTGGACTCGGAAGTCAGCAGGACCTCTGGATTCTCTGCTGAGAAATTTGTGCAGGGCAAGGTTAAGAAAGTATCAGTGGCTTCTGTTTTACTGGGAAGTAACACTGAGTTATCCATGGTACAGGGTGGAATTGCAGGAACTTCAATTTCACACAAAAAGAGCTCCGAATCACCTGCTGAATCAGCGAAAGGTGCTGAAGCAGGCGGGTCAGAACGCCAAATTTGCGAATTCGGAGTCACATAAAAATCATCCAAAATCAGTTCCCACACATCAATCAAAGGAGCCACACAGTCATACTTACACACACCAGTCTCTATTAGGTTATAGGCTGACTTAATGCATGCATTCAATACCATTTCACTTTTTGCACTGTAAAATTGACAAAATGAACTTGAATCATTCTTCCATTCACAGACCAGGGCTTCCATCTCTCCCCTCTCGAATGGAGGATCCCATGCATACTTAACAGCGAAACATTTAGGCTGATCACAGTTGGCAGATATGATTGTGGCAGGCACATGTATAGGGTTAATTAGCAGGTGATTGGCAGATTCCTTATTCTTAAGAATCTCCAATACCTGTAGCAAGTGTTGAACTGTAGTGTATGTAAACTTCCCTTGGTTCACAAATAAGTTGATTTGTTCAATACTCTGTAATATCTCCTCATAATCATACTTAGATAATTCTTTTAAACAAAAATCTTTATTTTCCCTAGCCAGGGAGGAAAGTTCATTAGTAGTTTCATAAGTCCATTTAACTCCCCTGAAAGACAATTGCATTTCATTATCTGTTAATGGCAGAATCTCATTATAGGTCTCAGTCGCTAAGGATAACGACTCTGCAGATCGGACACGTTTCTTATAACGTTTGCGTTTGGCCTTAGACCCTGCTGCCTTTGGTGATTTATTCAAAGCTGCAGGAAAATTATCAGGACCACTCTCTGCTTGCTGATCATTTTTGCAAGCAATTGAAGGAGTAGCTGATTGACCTGCTGCCAGGAGTTCATTTAGAGGAAAAGGCAATGGATCTATGTGCAACCAGTTATGGATCACAAACGCTAGAAATTCCAGCGGTCTCTCTTTCAAATCGGAATTATTGAGAACATCAAATGCCCACTGAAACAATTGCCCTTTAAACAAAATATAACGTAATTGGAGTGCCCAGGTTGAAACAGGAGTCGCTTGGAGATCGGGATTGCAGAGAAAAACTCATTTTCTGTTTCAGAGTTAAGTTCTTCAAATTTCTTAAAGGAACAGGAACCATAATTAACAGTGTCATACTTTCTGGGAATCCCCCCCACAATGGGGATTGGTAATGGGGTTTTCATAATGTAAGGCTTGGTGGTGTATTCTCCACAGTCAGCATGCAACGCATGAGCTGATGTGGAGGAGGTACACACACTAGCACAAGGAAACAGGCTATCCCTAGTATAGTGGATGGGAGGACTGACTCCAAAAGGAGATTGTGGCGCACAGAGCCGGTGCAGATCCGACAGCCACAAACAATACTTTTGCGATAATGTCTCAGCGCAAGGTAGCGCTGAGCGCATAAACCAGAACTGAGGAGATCAGGACAGGTAGACAGAATGAACGCTTGCTAGCTAGCCGCTACTTAGTGACAGCAAGCGTCCACAACAAGACAGACTGGAATGAGGCAGCCAATGCGTTTGCAGCGATGGCGTGCCTCACAAAGACAGGACAGGATAGTCAGGAAATAGCAGGATCAAGATAGATGAACGTAACACAGACAAAAATACAATAAGTATGTTTTCCTAGCGTATTACAATTACAGCTATCAATGAAACTATTTGTAACGTCTGACTAACATATGTATATATCGGCAATGAACCGATATATGACATAAGCAGGAACACTGACTTAGACTGGAGCAATACAGGGAACAGGACTCAGAAGGATTCGCTATCTCTTCGCAGAGATGAACGCAATCCACAAATGGTAACAGAACAGGATTCAGAAGGATTCGTTATCTCTTTGCAGAGATGAACGCAATCCACAAACGGTACCAGGAGCAGGGTAACTACCTCAGCACGGGTGGTCACGGTACACGCAACCTACCAAAACGTGCTGGAAAGCTGACTAACTGCACACAGGATATAAACAGTTCGTGTACGTATACATCAGCGACACTGATGTATCAACGTAACACGAATACAAGAAAAATAATAAACGTGCTGGTATGCATATATATTGGCAATGAACCAATATATGATGCAAAGACCAGCAAAGTATCTTTAGAACAAGAAACACGATCGGGGGCTGAAGCGACAGCAAGACAGGTTTAAACTGAAGCTATGAAAACCCGAGGAGTCCTGCAGGAAGCAGATCTTTATACTGAGGTCATCCAATGGGAGCAGACATGCAGATTCCCACACAGGTGAATGATAATCAGTCACAAGCTGACAGCAGGGAAAGACAGACAAAGCTATGCAGCTTGCATGGAAAGAGATCAGAACTGCCTGAGCTGCAGCACTACTATTTCCAGCAATACCTGCTGCAGCAGCGATCATGACAGTACCCCCGCCCTTAAAAGCGGATTCCAGACGCTTTTCAAAACTGAAATTCCCAACAAAACAGTCTGACTGATAATTCATGATGACCGGGACAGCCCGGCAAGACCGAATTCCAGAATCAGTCCCCACAAGACTGGACCCATCAGAACCAGAACCTACAGAACCATGCCCATCAGTACTACAAGCCCCAGTGTGACACCCATCAGAACCATGATTTCCAGAAGAAAGCCCTCCGAAACTCCCTGAGCGATACCCACCGCCTTCCAGGAACCGTTCAAAAACGCCAAAGCCTTTGCAATGCCCACCGGGACTGTCTTTACCAACACAAAACCCACTGTTGAACCAGTCCAAGGCACCAGGACAAGTTTTCTCAGAGACCTCCCAGAACACCTTGAAGCTCCAAAGAGATCCCCATCGGTCAGAATGCCCCTTAGGCTCACATGGAGAACTATCAAGAACCCCTATGGAACCTAGGGCAATTCCCGAGTCAGGGCCACAAGGACAAACATCAAGATCAGGGCTTTCAGGGACCAGAACCATCTCTGGGCATGCAGGCAGACTGGCAACATCAGAACATGTTCCCACTAAGGAAGCATCAGAGCACGCTAACACCTTAGACACACTTGGGCATTCTGGCACAAAAAGAACATCTGGGCACACTGGCACAAGAGAAACCTCTGGGCATGTCAAGGAACTGTGAGCCTCAGGGTCAGCCAAGACAGGACCAAAACCAGGACTGGCCAAAAAAAAATCATCATGACTAGACTTCGCAACTACTGGACTTTTACACAAGAATGCAGGATCAGACTTAGATGTCGCTGATTCCAGCAAAGTCAGTAACAAATCTGATTCAGGGGCACTAACAAGACAGGACAAATCTTCTGATGTATGCACTGAACCAGATAGGGACTCCACAACTACCTCTGGACTGGACAGAGACTCATCTAATACACTGGATTGGAGCTCATGAGGCGCTGCAGAACAAGTCAGTATTGCAGCAGCCCCCACTGGACTAGGCAAAACTGAGGAATTCCCTGGACAGGAAGGGGACTCTGGAACCTCTGCCACAGCGGCCAGAGAACCAGAATCTTTCAGGATACAGGGCTGGGTTTCAGGAACACTCATTAGACCGGACTGAAATTCTGAGATTTCTATTATTTTGACCAGAGAATCAGAATTATCCATGTTACAGGGCAAGACTTCTGAAACATTCAGAGGACAGGGCTGGAGTTCCTCGGCTGTTACAACACTGGAGAGGGACTCAACAACATTGGTTAAATCAGACTGTGTACAGGGCACGGTATCTAACACACTTGCTGACGAGGACAATATTTCAATGGCTTCTGCTTTGCTGGGCAGAAATTCATCAAGTTTTATTAGAGCAGACTGTAATTCCAAAACAGCTGCTAGACAAGTGAATATTACTGCAACACCAACTGAGGTAAGCAGTGCCTCAGACTCCTCTGCTAGAGGGTTTGAAGTATCCAAAGTACTGGGTGAAGCATAAGACTCTGCGACCACAGCTTCACTGGACAGGATCACTGAACAGTCCATATTGCAGGGCAAAACCATGGAAGCACCTGCTGGACAGCATAATGATTCTGTGACCTGAGTTTCATTGGAGAGATCTACTGCACAATTCATGGTACAGGGCAAATTTACTGGAACATTTTCTGAACAAGGTAATAATTCTGCGATTTCAGGTTCACATAGCAGATGCTCTGAGCTATTCACGATACAGGGCAAATTTACTGGAACATTTTCTGAACAAGGTAATAATTCTGCGATTTCAGGTTCACATAGCAGATGCTCTGAGCTATTCATGATACAGGGCAAATTTACTGGAACATTTTCTGAACAAGGTAATAATTCTGCGATTTCAGGTTCACATAGCAGATGCTCTGAGCTATTCACGAAACTAGAGCGAGGTGTAAAAACATGAAGATCAAGACACAATGTTTGTGCATCTGAATCACCATTCATTTGTAAAATTGGAAAATTCAGATGCTGGGGTTCTGAGGTTTCTAGACAGGATTGCTGGGACTCGGAAACTGATGTAGTGCATCTATTGGCATCTGCTGGATCAGACAGGAGTTGAACTTTATTAACACAGGTAATTTCTGCAGAAGTGTTTGCAGAGGCAGGCAAGATTTTTCTGGTGTCTGTTTCATTGAACAAAGACTCATGAGTACTGGCTAGACTGGACTCGGAAGTCAGCAGGACCTCTGGATTCTCTGCTGAGAAATTTGTGCAGGGCAAGGTTAAGAAAGTATCAGTGGCTTCTGTTTTACTGGGAAGTAACACTGAGTTATCCATGGTACAGGGTGGAATTGCAGGAACTTCAATTTCACACAAAAAGAGCTCCGAATCACCTGCTGAATCAGCGAAAGGTGCTGAAGCAGGCGGGTCAGAACGCCAAATTTGCGAATTCGGAGTCACATAAAAATCATCCAAAATCAGTTCCCACACATCAATCAAAGGAGCCACACAGTCATACCTACACACACCAGTCTCTATTAGGTTATAGGCTGACTTAATGCATGCATTCAATACCATTTCACTTTTTGCACTGTAAAATTGACAAAATGAACTTGAATCATTCTTCCATTCACAGACCATGGCTTCCATCTCTCCCCTCTCGAATGGAGGATCCCATGCATACTTAACAGCGAAACATTTAGGCTGATCACAGTTGGCAGATATGATTGTGGCAGGCACATGTATAGGGTTAATTAGCAGGTGATTGGCAGATTCCTTATTCTTAAGAATCTCCAATACCTGTAGCAAGTGTTGAACTGTAGTGTATGCAAACTTCCCTTGGTTCACAAATAAGTTGATTTGTTCAATACTCTGTAATATCTCCTCATAATCATACTTAGATAATTCTTTTAAACAAAAATCTTTATTTTCCCTAGCCAGGGAGGAAAGTTCATTAGTAGTTTAATAAGTCCATTTAACTCCCCTGAAAGACAATTGCATTTTATTATCTGTTAATGGCAGAATCTCATTATAGGTCTCAGTCGCTAAGGATAACGACTCTGCAGATCGGACACGTTTCTTATAACGTTTGCGTTTGGCCTTAGACCCTGCTGCCTTTGGTGATTTATTCAAAGCTGCAGGAAAATTATCAGGACCACTCTCTGCTTGCTGATCATTTTTGCAAACAATTGAAGGGGAAGCTGATTGGCCTGCTGCCAGGAGTTCATTTAGAGGAAAAGGCAATGGATCTATGCGCAACCAGTTATGGATCACAAACGTTAGAAATTCCAGCGGTCTCTCTTTCAAATTGGAATTATTGAGAACATCAAATGCCCACTGAAACAATTGCCCTTTAAACAAAATATAACTTAATTGGAGTGCCCAGGTTGAAACAGGAGTCGCTTGGAGATCGGGATTGCAGAGAAAAACTCATTTTCTGTTTCAGAGTTAAGTTCTTCAAATTTCTTAAAGGAACAGGAACCATAATTAACAGTGTCATACTTTCTGGGAATCCCCCCCACAATGGGGATTGGTAATGGGGTTTTCATAATGTAAGGCTTGGTGGTGTATTCTCCACAGTCAGCATGCAACGCATGAGCTGACGTGGAGGAGGTACACACACTAGCACAAGGAAACAGGCTATCCCTAGTATAGTGGAGGGGAGGACTGACTCCAAAAGGAGATTGTGGCGCACAGAGCCGGTGCAGATCCAACAGCCACAAACAATACTTTTGCGATAATGTCTCAGCGCAAGGTAGCGCTGAGCGCATAAACCAGAACTGAGGAGATCAGGACAGGTAGACAGAATGAACGCTTGCTAGCTAGCCGCTACTTAGTGACAGCAAGCGTCCACAACAAGACAGACTGGAATGAGGCAGCCAATGCGTTTGCAGCGATGGCGTGCCTCACAAAGACAGGACAGGATAGTCAGGAAATAGCAGGATCAAGATAGATGAACGTAACACAGACAAAAATACAATAAGTATGTTTTCCTAGCGTATTACAATTACAGCTATCAATGAAACTATTTGTAACGTCTGACTAACATATGTATATATCGGCAATGAACCGATATATGACATAAGCAGGAACACTGACTTAGACTGGAGCAATACAGGGAACAGGACTCAGAAGGATTCGCTATCTCTTCGCAGAGATGAACGCAATCCACAAATGGTAACAGAACAGGATTCAGAAGGATTCGTTATCTCTTCGCAGAGATGAACGCAATCCACAAACAGAACCAGGAGCAGGGTAACTACCTCAGCACGGGTGGTCACGGTACACGCAACCTACCAAAACGTGCTGGAAAGCTGACTAACTGCACACAGGATATAAACAGTTCGTGTATGTATACATCAGCGACACTGATGTATCAACGTAACACGAATACAAGAAAAATAATAAACGTGCTGGTATGCATATATATTGGCAATGAACCAATATATGATGCAAAGACCAGCAAAGTAACTTTAGAACAAGAAACACGATCGAGGGCTGAAGCGACAGCAAGACAGGCTTAAACTGAAGCTATGAAAACCCGAGGAGTCCTGCAGGAAGCAGATCTTTATACTGAGGTCATCCAATGGGAGCAGACATGCAGATTCCCACACAGGTGAATGATAATCAGTCACAAGCTGACAGCAGGGAAAGGCAGACAAAGCTATGCAGCTTGCATGGAAAGACATCAGAACTGCCTCAGCAGCACTACTATTTCCAGCAATACCTGCTGCAGCAGCGATCATGACAGTGACTTTTTTTTTAGAATGTGACCTTTTTTGAGTATCTTAAGACCCCCCAAAAATCATGATTAGTCCTAGGTTGAACAATTTTACAAAATTCATGGAAAATGGCCATTGAAATACTCATGTAGTGCACAGAATAAATGAGCTTACATTTAAAGTGGTTATTTTTTGGGATGGTAATGGCATCACTCACAGTTCCGTGCAATGTGCTTGTGTACATTTATACACCTAAATCAATTTCATTTGCATTTGTATTAATTTGCAATTGAAATAATCCCATGTATTCTGCAGTGTAGCCTACCAAACACTTTATGCCTCCTGAAGTGGTATTCTGTTGTTAAAGAAGCACTACAGTGAAAAACTGTAAAATTATAAAATATGTGCAAACATATAGAAATAAGAAGTATTTGTATATGTTTGCACATTTTTTAAATGTTAAATTTGTTACCGTTTTTCGCTGTAGTGCCCCTTTAATAATAAAGATGAAATGTGAGCATAAAAGCTACAAAAGAAAAGCAGAGCTTAACTTAGGTCGTTTCTTAGATACAATGCCTGGAAATACTTACTGATTTAAACATGTGTAATAATATTCTTGTACCTACTGTGAAGCTGAGCCTAAAACAAAATATTTACACTATAGAGGAAGTCACACATGTCTTTATCTACAAGTGACAACGTAGCCATCAGCACACTAGTGACAAGAACTGACTGAGACATGCTTCGGATGTTTGGTGAGTTGTGCTTCTTCCGATTCAGTATTTCATAATGTCTGTATTATGATTATCTACGGCTTATATGTAGACCACTTTCCCAGCTGCCGACTCCAGGGAGAGTTTGTTATGATCACAAAGGAATTGCAGATTTAAAAAAATAAATAAATACATTTACATTAACACTTTTGTAGACTCACACCTGCATAGTAAGAGCTGAATAATTCCTATATTGTCAAAGAAAAATGCAACAAGCATGCAAAGAAGAAATCATGCAGATAGTTGTTCAAAACAGAGGCACCAAAAAGAATAAAATACAGTAAAAAACATTTACAATGGAAGGTAGTGGTGGACTTAACTCCACATTGAAGACTCAAATTGTCTGAATCATGCAAAAAAAAAAAAAAGTTAGTTTATACTGCATATTATGATGTGACATGTTTTGCTGGTCAGGAGCAGGAGGCATAGATTAAAGGATACCCGAAGTGACATGTGACATGATGAGATAGACATGTGTATGTACAGTGCCTAGCACACAAATAACTAGGCTGTGTTCCTTTTTTTCTTTCTCTTCCTGAAACTGTTAAATATCAGGTATGTAAGTGGCTGACTCAGTTCAGACAGGAAGTGACTACAGTGTGACCCTCATCGAAAAGATATTCCCCTTTTTATCTCTTTCGTGCTCTCAGAAGCCATTTTCTGCTAGGAAAGTGTTTTATAGTTGGAATTTCTTATCAGTGAGGGTCACACTGTAGTCACTTACTGTCTGAGTCAGGACTGAGTCAGCCACTTACATACCTGATATTTAACTCTTTCAGGCAGAAAAAGAAAAAACGGAACACAGCACAGTTATTTGTGTGCTAGGCACTGTACATACACATGTCTATCTCATCATGTCACATGTCACTTCCGGTATCCTTTAAGATTTAATAGGGCCCTGGGCAAGATAGCAGTTTTTGCCCACTGCTGATGGTCACCTGGAGTTTTGGTAAGATTTGGTGGGGCTAACATCCACCAGGTCCCTAGACTCTTTCCAGGCCCTAGGCAACTGCCAAGAATGGTCTTGTGGATGATCTGGCTCTGGTAAGGAGCTCTTAGCATCTTAGCAAGTGGAGGCACCATGCTTGCTAAGAGCTCCTACCCAGTTACTCCTGTTTTGTTGTTTGAAGAAGTGGGAAAATTACCTGTGAAAAGTGTCACATTCATGGTCGGATTAACAATTCAGAGGCCTGTAGGCACAGGTGTTCTGGTGCCCTAAACTCCACCCCTGAACAAAGGCCACACCCCCAAGTAAAAATATTCCGAACTATAATCCCTTCCTGTCCTTAGAATCTTACACTCTAATCACAGTCTCATATCATCCTTATTGACATGAGACAAGGATTAGGGTGTAAGTGCCTGAGGTTAGTGATATGAGGCAGCAGGGATTAGACTGTAAGCTCCTGAGGTCAGTAATCTGAGGAGTGGTGCCCGCCTCTCTCACATAAAGCACCCTAAAATCCAGAAGTAATCTTACAGCTAGAGAGTTAAATAGGTGTTTGTTATAATAAATACTTCTGATGAGTGCAGATGAGGCTCTGATTGATCTAATTGCTTGTGGTGACAGTATCAATGCCATCTCATCACTTTAAATCTTTAAAATGCAGGGGGTGACAAGTGGTGGTATACCAATTCGTAGGGGAGAAAGTGGGTAATACGCCTGCAACCACATATTTTTAAACTGTTCCTGGAAAACATCACCACATACTTTCCCATCCTTCCTCATTGTGCCCATTTCAAAAAGCCCTAGTTCATTATCCCATTTAACAGCATTTTATAACAAATTTGCATTTTTTTTGCAATGAAAAAAAACAAAAACAAACATTTTTTTATGTCAGTTCTCATCTGACAAGATTAGCTGCATGCTTGTTTCTGGGTGATTCAGACTCTACTGCAGCCAAATAAATGGACTACCAGACTACCAGACAACTGGTGTTACTTAAAGCGGATCCAAATTAAACATTTTTTTTTAAATTCTAAATATTTAGTTGCACCGCTCTGACACATACACAAATAAATAAACACTTCTTCAAGCCTATGAGCATTTCAGTGCATGCTTTTCACCCTTCTCTCTTCATAACTAGGGTTATACAGGTGGCAGCCATTACTTCTGAGCTTAGTAGGAGGTTTTAGATCATGGGTGTGTTTGTCATCAGCTACCCTTCCTCACAGGGGCGTCGTCTATGCGAAATCTCACACAAACTGAGATCACCTCCCCTGTGACATCATCAGTAGCAGCCTGTGTTTTGTTTTTGTTTTTTATCTCCACCAGTCTGTCGGATTCTGTCTTGGTAATATGAAAGGAAGCGAGAGGTTCCTCCAATAAATGTAAAATATTTTATATGTGTCATCATGCAGCTGAAAAAGGCTGCTATTTATTATTATAAGTTAGAAAATAGATTTTATTTCTGAAATCTTGCATTTTTAATTTGGGTCCACTTTAAAAGTAATTACATATGGAAGCCCCCATACCCCTCTCACTTCAGTTATCAGCTGAACGACAGACTGTACACATGCCCGATTTGCAAACGACCCGTCGTTTGGACGGCCAAACGACAGGTCGTTTCCAAAAATCAGATGTGTGTATGTACCTATAGGAACAAAAAGGTGACTCACAAGGAGTTTAGGTAAAAAAAGGGATTCCAATGTATTTATATTAAGTACAGTGACAACACGTTTCTCGGCGTAAGCCGCTTCCTCAGGTCAAATACGTGCCAGAGGTGAATTGTCCAGGTCACAAGCGCCTCGCAATCTGCAATTGGTTGCATACTTGTTGCAGGTGTGCTGTTGTAAATCAAGTGGCCTTGATAGTAGGGAAAAAAAAAAAACAAGGGAAGAGTAGGAGCCCAATATTGTGTAGTAAGTTTGGTAATGGGAAAAATTATGGTAAAAAAGGACACTCACAAACCAGGGTTACCAAAGAGCAACCACCTTCAGGCTTGTTTCTCACCGTCTATTGGCATTAGTGATGCAGTGCGTTGCACCCACCACACCGCATCGCCAAAAACAGGCCTTCAGGGAACACTACATTAGCACACAGTGTTTCCTGTCTGGCCACCAGCCAAGAAGGAAGTGATGCGCGCTTGATGTCACTTCCTGCATTGGTTATGTGGAAGAATATTGTAAAGTCATGCTTCTGCGCATGTGCGCCTGCCCTGACGTCACACGCCAATGTTATTGAAGGACCCTGCGTTGCCATAGACTAATATGAGTTCTATGAATATGAGCTTAACGCAGATCACTGCAGGTCGCTGTGATTCCCGGACGGTAGCATAGTTCTGCGCTAGCATTAAATTGGGCACTTCCGGCGCTGCATACCGCAACGTGGGAAGTATGAACTTCCTCAGAGAGAGAGATTGTCAATTTCTTGATGTGTGAGACACAAGCATTTTTTAATGTTTTTTTTTTTTTTATAACTTATATATTCTTATAATTAACATTATAATTTTATTTTTTCAAATTGTGAAGAAATTGAACACATCTATGTGATACATTCATCAGATTTTTCAAATGTTACAATCAATAAAAACATTGAATTGAAAAGAAATATTACAATTGTATGGTGTGTGGCCACTTTTACTCTGTATTGTAATACAGGTGGTCCCCTACTTAGTGTGATATTCCTTCTTAAAACAGAAGGTATTTGCAATAATTCAGCTTCAAGTGAACCTCTGTGGTTACCCAAAATGCACCGCTACTGAATATACAAACTATCTCTTTATGCTCCTGAAGTCAGACTTACACCCAGTACTGCTGGTGTATACCAAGCCTAGTTTTACATTTTACAGAGCCAAATCAACCCAACATGCAGACAGCCTGTTTCTGACCTTTGATCCTCCTCAGTGGATTGCAGGAATTGATATGGCTCTAAGGAATAGGGCTTAGACCAGTACAACAGAGTACCCTAGCAGCTTGGGGCGACCCCAATCTGCTTGGGTACTCTGTTGATCCCTTACTTACAAACAGGTTCTATTCTAGGAGATTGTAAGTTGTGTTAAACATGGAGAAACATGGATATGTGCTAATTTTATGGATTTTGAATTTGCAAAAAAATTGGGTATTCCGGTCACCCCGGTAAAACCACAGATACAGGTTACTGCAGTAGATGATTCCCCTCTGCAGGGTAACAGTCCTCTGTCACAGACTCCAGAAGTGGGGGTCACTATTGGGGTGTTGCATAGGGAAATTTTTTAATTTTTTTTGTGTTACGTATGACAACCTCCACGATCATTCTTGGCATGCCTTGGTTACAACTTCACTCACTTCAGATTAACTGGGCCACTGGTCAGCTAACGAGCTTGTCTTCCCAGTGTTTTCATCATTGTTTAGCGAAGGTAACCTTGGGTGAGACCAAGATTCACGTGGAAGGATTGCCAGATCAGTATTCTGAGTTTGCAGACGTGTTTTGTCCTAAATCGCCCGATAAACTTCCTCCACACCGCCCTTTCGATTGTCCTATTGATCTCCGGTCTGGTTGTATGCCCCCTAGAGGTCATCTCTACAATTTATCTGGGCCCGAAAAGTTGGCCATGCAGGAATATATCCGTGAAAACTTAGCTAAAGGGTTCATTCGCCCTTCCCGGTCGCCTGCTGGTGCAGGTTTCTTTTTCGTAAAGAAAAAAGACGGAGGCCTTCGGCCGTGCATTGATTATCGGGGCCTGAATAAAATCACAGTAAAAAATCGCTATCCATTGCCTTTGATAGACGATTTATTTACTCAGGTCACCAATGCTAAGATTTTCTCAAAGTTGGATTTGCGGGGTGAATACAACCTGGTACGGATCAGAGAGGGCGATGACTGGAAGACGGCCTTTAACACACCCGATGGGCATTACGAGTACCTGGTGATGCCCTTCGGGTTGTGTAATGCCCCGGCCGTCTTTCAGGATCTCATCAATGAGGTGTTCAGAGAGGTTTTAGGCAAATTTGTCCTGGTATATTTGGATAATATACTAATCTACTCAGCCAACCTCTCAGAGCATAGGGATCATGTCAGGTTTGTGTTGCGCTAAGACAAAACATGTTATATGCCAAGTTGGAGAAATGCATTTTTTGAGGTAACATCTGTCACCTTTCTGGGGTACATAATTTCTACCTCGGGCCTTTCTATGGACCCTGCCAAGGTCTCTGCTGTTCTGGAATGGCCTCAGCCCGTGGGTCTGAAGGCTCTCCAGAGATTCTTGGGGTTCGCTAACTACTATAGAAGGTTCATAAAGGGGTACTCCACAGTCATCGCACCCCTCACCAGTCTCACAAAGAAAGGGGCAGATACTAACCACTGGTCCTCCGAAGCTCTTGCTGCTTTCTCCACCCTGAAGGAATTGTTTTGTACTGCACCCATTTTAAGACACGTTGACATCTCCTATCCCTTTATTGTGGAGGTAGATGCCTCAGAGGTTGGGGTAGGGGCTGTGCTGTCTCAGCGTTCTGGGTTGCAGGGAAGGTTACACCCGTGTGCCTATTTCTCTCGTAGATTTTCACCCGCAGAGAAAAACTACGATATAGGCAACAGGGAGCTCCTAGCCATTAAATTGGCCTTTGAAGAATGGCGTCATTGGATAGAGGGAGCAGAACATACAATTACAGTTTGCACTGATCACAAAAATTTGGAATACATCGAGGGGGCTAAGAGATTGAGTCCCCGACAGGCTCGGTGGTCACTGTTGTTCTCGAGATTCAGATTTATAATTACGTATACCCCGGGTAGTAAAAACATTAAAGCAGACGCTTTATCCAGATGTTTCGAGCCAGAGACAGCACAGCCCTCAGACCCAGAGACTATTCTCCCACAGAAAGTGGTGTTGGCAGCCACAGAGAACTGGAGGAACTGGACTGAAACTTTAAGTCCCTTCCAGCAGGATGTCCCTGAAGGAAAGCCTGAAGGGGTCATGTTTGTACCGTTGCCATTCCGCCTCCAGATATTGCAGATGTTCCACTCCCACAAAAATGCTGGACATCCTGGTGCCACCAGAACACAGGACCTTGTTGCTAGGTGTGCACGGTGGCCTTCATTGGCAACTGACTGCAAGGAGTATGTGAGAGAATGTGCAAGAAGTAAACCCTCCCATCAAGCACCTGTGGGAACATTGCAGCCTTTACCCACCCCGAGTGAACCATGGACCCATTTGTCCATGGATTTTGTGGGCGATAGGGATGGTCGGAAAATTCCGCGGAATTATTAATTCCGTGATTCCGGCCGGAATTAGCTAATTCCGATTCCGGTGGTTGGAACGGAGTTCCTAAAACCTATTTAAGCATGCTTTTCAAAAAGTACAAATCCTTATTCATGCTACTTTTTCTATTGAATTGATCATAATGGTAGTATGGTTTATGCTAGGCCAGCTTTAGCATGTAGTGTGGTTCATGGTCTAGAGGGTAAGACAGATACCTACTACCCACTGCGTCCTGGGTTCAAATCCCAGCTATGGAATATAAGCATGCTTTTCAAAAAGTACAAGTCCTTAATCATGCTACTTTTTCTATTGAATTGATCATAATGGTAGTATGGTTTATGCTAGGCCAGCTTTAGCATGTAGTGTGGTGAGTGAGAGAGAGAGAGAGAGAGAGAGAGAGAGAGAATTCCGACGGAATTCCGTATACGTCGGAATTCCGCGGAACACCGTTGGAATGAAACGGTAGCGGAATTTCGGTATGACGGTATGCGGAATTGTCCTGGAAACGGAAATGGGCTCTTCCGACCATGCCTGGTGGGCGAACTCCCGAAGTCTGAGGGCATGTCGGTCATTTGGGTGGTAGTCAACAGATTCAGTAAAATGGCCCATTTCGTGTCCCTGAAAGGACTCCCCTCGGCCCAGGAGTTGGCTGATCTTTTCATCCTGCATATCTTCCGGCTACATGGTATTCCGGAAAATATAGTGTCAGATCGGGGAGTCCAATTTGTTTCTAAATTTTGGAGGGCATTCTGTCATCAGCTGGGCATGGAACTTTCGTTTTCGTCGGGCTACCACCCACAGACCAATGGTCAGACCGAGAGAATTAATCAATCTCTGGAACAGTTTCTAAGGTGTTATGTTGCGGATGCACAGACTGATTGGGTCAAGTTCTTGCCGTTTGCAGAATTTGCACACAATAAATTGAAAAGCTCTTCTTCTGGATTCTCTCCATTCCAGGTGGTAACAGGCAGGTTGCCTAGGTTCTCCCCATTGCCAGTAGCTTCCACTCCATTTCCAGCTCTGGAGGCTTGGCAAAAGTCATTTAAAAACATTTGGGGAATTGTGAAAAAGAATCTAGAGAAGGCTTTTCAGAGTCAGAAAGGACAAGCTGACAAGAAACGTTCCATAGAGTGGAAGTTCCGGCCAGGAGACTTGATCTGGGTGTACACTCGTCATTTGGCCCTAAAACAGCCTTCACCCAAGCTAGGACCCAGATTCGTGGGTCCTTTCCCTGTAACTAGGAAAATCAACGATGTTACTTATGCCATTGATCTTCCTGCCAGTATGCGGGGTGTGAGATCATTCCATGTATCCCTGCTTAAGCCAGCAGTGCATGTAGATTCCACTCCTCCTCCCCCTGTGATGGTGGATGACCAACCTGAGTATGAAGTGGAAAAGATTTTAGACTCACGTATTGTACAGAACTCAGTACAGTATTTGGTTCACTGGAAGGGTTATGGCATTGAGGAAAGAACATGGGTACCTGATTGCCGCATGCATGCGGATTATTAAAGAGGGAGTTCCACGCCCTACATCCTGAGAAACTGGGTAGGAGCTGTCCAGAGTCCACTCCTCAGAAGGGGGGGTACTGTGAGAAAACGCGGAAAAGCCACCGCGTGTGTTCAGAACAAGACGGCTGATTCCGCATCCAATGCGGCGGTTTGCATGCATAAGCCTACATCTGCCAGTATGGCTGAACGCGGAGAAACCGCCGCATGCCCTGATAGCGGTGCGGCTGGTTCCGCGTCCAGCGCGGTGGGTGGTACGCAAGACATGTCTGGTGTGGCTGGGACTGATAGTCCACACAGTTTCAGAAGGACGCGTGCGCGCGCTGAGAGGCAGAACTTTTATGACAGCCAGAAGGGAGTCAGCTGACCAAGCCGGTCAGCTGACGATTCAACCAGTTCCCATTGGTCCAGCACTTAGGGGAGGCGCTGGAGAGCGCTGGGCTATATATACTGGGTGCTGGTCATTCGCTGGTTGTTTGCCGTTGTGATCACTACGTGGAAGCACTCAGACCTTATTGTCAGAATCTGTGTTATCATTCTGTTATACTTCAGACTAGTTCCAGGGTGTTGATGATCAAGGACCTCACACCCAAGATTAGGGACATGTGTTATCATTCTGTTATACTTCAGACTAGTTCCAGGGTGTTGATGATCAAGGACCTCACACCCAAGACCAGGGACTTGTGTTCTCATTCTGGTTCATTACCATTTGAATTCGGAATTTACGATGTCTCTTCATCACCAGAGTCTGCTTTATGTCATGTTGAGGATTCTATTGATCTTATCAATTTAGATAGGATGCCTGGGAAAGCCTCCTCAGTAACAGTTAAGGCATCTAATTACATTTATGTTTGCTAAAGAATGTTTCTCCTCTGTATGTCAGTGTATATAAGCTGTGTTTTTCAGTTCTGGTCAGGAACCAGTCCGACGAAGGCTTTTTATAAGTCGAAAGCTCACTGTTTATCCATCTCTAAGTTAGCCAATAAATGGTATCATCCTGATTCAAAACTTCTTGCTTGTTCTCATTCTGTTATATGTCAGACTAGTTCCAGGGTGTTGATGATCATGGAGCTCACACCCAAGACTAGGCATTGTTTATTGTCTGTTATGACTTTCTGCTTTCCTGACCACTGTTCTGTTCACTGATTCGGTTCTTCGCTATATCTGATACTCTGTTGCCAAACCCTGCTTGCCTTAGGATTACCGAATCAGCCTCCTGTCTTTGTACTTTGTATGTCCGTGTGTTGCCGATCTGGCTTGTCCGACCTTGAGAGCTATCTCCTCAGTTAAGAGATAGTTCACAGATCAGTCAGTGACATCCTCCTATTGGTGTCACTCACGCTCTGGTCCTTTCCTCTCCCAGTCTGATTCCTCCCTGCGGGAGATTCTCAGGCTGCTGAAAGGTACTCATAGTATTCTCAAAGTATTACTGTTGCACCAAACATTCATATCTCTCAGGTGTCCAGAGGTTAGTAATATATCTGATTATCGGTGATACTGCAGATCATCAATAATCAGGTGTATGTCTGTATTTTTGGTGATACTGCAGATCACCAATAATCAGATCCTCTCTGTGTTACACCGATCGTTACAGGTGGGAACTGCATGTTGAAAAAGCCTTCTTTCTCCCAGTAACAGAAAGGATTTTAAAAATAGTGACTATGATATATACGTAAGACCCAATGATAACAAAAAATGGGACAACCACAAACATAGCACTCATTAATGCCATCTCCAGTTTAACGATGGTAGTATCGGTGCCGGAGAGCTGTAGAAGGGGAATAAGATCACAGCAAAAATGGTCAACTATATTAGGTCCACAAAAATACAATCTTGATATGGTCAAGGTGGGAATCAAGTCTAGTGAAAGGCTGATAACCCAGCAGGTGGTGACCATCAGCCAACGACACTGAAGGCTCATTGTTAGGTTATAATGCAATGGCTGACAAATGGCCAAATATCTGTCATAGCACATCACTGTCAAAAGAAGGCATTCTGAAGCTTCCGAGAGGGCAAAGAAAAAGTATGGGGTGATGCAACCAGATAAGGACATTATGGCCTTCTCCACCAAAAATGTATGTAGCATAAAAGGAAGTATCTATATATATAATAGGCTAAGTGCCTCAACCTTCAAGCAAGAAAAAGAAGTATCGCCCCGCCCCCAGGGCCGGGCCAAGCAAGAAGAAGCTAAACACTGCATTCCAGCAGCTCTGGAGGTGTGTTTAGCTTCTAAAGGCAACAATGGTTAATTTGCATATATTCAGCAGTGATGCTCTGGGAGACATCTCAAGCTCACTCCAACCTAAATTATCACAAATTCTTTCTGTTTTAGGAAAGGAAACTTTTATTTTTCTTAGCATTTTAGTAAGGGGGCTTTTAGGACCATTGTAGCCCCTTACACACTCCAATGAGATCTGGGTCACCATGAGCTTGCTGGTTAGTCTGTACCTCTTGGTGTTACAAGCCCTACTTCATAGAGCCAAATTAATCCATGCCATGCACTGATGAAGAGCAAACAATCCAAAACAGTCTGTATGCATATTAGATTATTTTGGCTCCGTACAAATTAACAAACTGACACATCATTGCATTCTAGCGGTTCTGGAGGTGTGTTTAGCTTCTAAGGGTGACAATGGTTAATTTGCATATATTCAGCAGTTATGCACTGGGAGACATCTCAAGCTCACTCCAACCTGAATTATCGCAAATTATGTCTGTTTTAAGAAAGCAAACTTTTGTTTTTCTTAACATCTTAGTAAGGGGGCTTTTAGGACCATTGTAGTCCCTTACACACTCCAATGAGTTCTGGGTCACCATGAGCTTGCTGGTTAGTCTGTACCTCTTGGTGTTACAAGCCCTACTTCATAGAGCCAAATTAATCCATGCCATGCACTGATGAGGATCAAACAATCTGAAACAGTCTGTATGCATTTTGGATTTTTATTGCTCTGTACAAATTAACAAGCTGACACATCATTGCATCCTAGTGGTTCTGGAGGTGTGTTTAGCTTCTAAGGGCAACAATGGTTAATTTGCATATTTCAGCAGTGATGAACTGGGAGACATCTCAAGCTCACTCCAACCTGACTTATTGCAAATCTCTCTCCACTGTATATCCACTGTGTATATATAATAGGCTAAGTGCCTCAACCTTCAAGCAAGGAGAAGAAGTATCGCCCTGCCCCCAGGGCCGGGCCAAGCAAGAATAAGCTAAACACTGCATTCCAGCAGCTCTAGAGGTGTGTTTAGCTTCTAAAGGCAACAATGGTTAATTTGCATATATTCAGCAGTGATGCACTGGGAGACATCTCAAGCTCACTCATTGATGACGCGTCATTAGAAGACGGCAACGGCACTAGAGGAAGCCGCACAGAGAAGCCGGATATCTGCAAATGCCGCGGGCAAGATGGAGGAGGTAAGCTGCCGCCGCTGACTGCACAGGGGCCCGGAGAATATGGGGGGGGGGCAGGATAGACACACAGTGGGGATCCAGGCAAAGCGGGGACACAGGCAAAGAATCCCCGACGTGGCGGCGGTTCGTATCGGTAGGTGTGCAGAAGTCGGGGATTCTCTGCCTTTGTCGTATAAGACGCAGGGACTTTTTCTCCCCATTTTTGGGGGAGAAAAAGTGTGTCTTATATGGAAAAAAATACGGTATATACACATCCATTTATTAACATGAAAGTAAAAAAATAGACATAAAAACTAGAAATTAGATGAATCCCAAATTTCCTCGAATCTGAGACCAAAAAGTTTTTTAAATATCTTGAACCATTCACATCTCAAAAACGAATGACTCCTGTGCATAAGAATTGTGTGATCCGTGTAAGAAACATGCACCTGTTGCATACAGCACTTATGCAACAGGTGCATAACTTTTTTGCCTTTTTCCCCTTCGTGATATTTTTACACTTGTCAATAAAAAGCCTTTAAAGCTACCAAAAAGCAAGAAAATACCCAACATTATTTTGATAGTCCCTTTTCACTTACTTTTTGGTACTTCTTATGGTAAAAAGTGCTGTAAAGCTATTATAAATCGAAGATGAAAAATTATCTCCTAGAAGAAAACTTAGAAGAAAAAGTGAATTGCATATGGTCCTTGGTTAGAAATCCAAACAATTATTATGAAGAAGAATACAGAGTCCTTACTTCTTTAACAAAATATTATTCTATACTTAAAGAATGTAACCTTAAAAGGACAACCAAAATGAGGGGTCTATGGAGGCTGCCATATGTATTACCTTTTAAGCAAAACCAGTTGCCTGGCTCTTCTGCTTATCCTAACATTTGTTTTTAACAAGATTAGCTGCATTTTTTCAGAAACAAATGAGTAAAATAGTCTGTGGGGTAAATAAGGACCAACTTTTTTTAATTTATTTTTTTTATTAACAGTCAAAAGCTTTTGAAAAAACTTACTGATAATAATAACAACTACTACTACTACTTTTACTACTACTAATTCTACTACTACCACGATTTACAAAATATCTGTGATGTTGTCGGACTTCCACGAACGTATATTGTAGGGAATTGGGATAACTACATTAAGGAGTTTTTACCCAGATAGAAGGGTTCCAGAGCTTGCTAGGTATGTTTCTGGTGAAATATTCCAGAACTTGATAAGAAAGCTGCTTTGCGTGCACTGCCACATATTTAGTAACCTTTCAGCAGTACTCACAAAAGCATGTTCAAAAACGTGTCCAAAGGTTTGATAACTGCCCTTTTTAGCTCTTTATTTCTAAGGCTGTATATAATTGGATTTAACAACGGGGTGAGTACAGTGTACAGCAAAGATATGAATTTACTGAAGGACTCTCCACCACTAGGTATTAAGTAAACACAAACTAAGGTGCCATAATAGATGGAGATGATCATCAGATGGGAACTGCATGTTGAGAAAGCTTTCTGTCTCCCAGTGATAGATGGAATTTCAAAAATTGTAAAAATAATATAAGCATATGATACAATAATGATAAAGAATGGGACAGCAACAAAAACAGCATTAAGCAATGTCACTTCCAGTTGAATAAAGTTAGTATCAGAACAGGAAAGTCTTAGGATTGGACCAAGATCACAGAAAAAATGATCGATAGCATTGGGTCCACAGAACTGTAAATTTGATATTGTTATTGTCGGAAACAACCCGGTTAAAAAGCTTGATGTCCAAATTGAGATAACCATAACCCGGCAAAGCTGACGGTTCATTATCAAAGCATAATGCAATGGTTTACAGATAGCTAAAAATCTGTCATAGCACATCACTGTCAGAATGAGACATTCTGAAGTTTCAGACAAACAAAAAAAGTAAAACTGTGCCATACAACCAGCAAATGATATGTTTGTTTCTTGCATCAAAACTAAATGGAGCATGTTAGGGACAATGTCGGTTGCTAGTAAGATGTCAGAAGCAGATAGCTGGGAGAGGAAGAAGTACATAGGGGAATGAAGAATTTTGCTGTAGAATACTACTATAACAATCAATAGGTTTCCACATATTGTCACACAGTAAATCATCAGAAAAAGTACAAATATCAAAAATGTTAAACTCTTTGTATCATGAAAACCTATGAAGTGAAAAATGGAAATCCTGGTGAAATTTGTCTCATCCATAACCTGGGAACAGAACATCAATATTTTAGAAAGAAATTTTGTCTAGCCAGGATAAAAAAAAAATCTACATTTAAAATGAAGATTTAAGAAAAAAAAAAGCCATAACTATATATATATATATATATATATATATATATATATATATTCAGATGTATGTGTGTGTGTATGTATGTATGTAGTTATGTATGTCCCGTGATCACTCAAAAATGGCTTGACCAATTTGAACAAAACTTTGTATACAGGTCCCTTACTACCTGGGACGATAGGTTCTGGGGGTCTCGCGGCCCCCCTGCACAACTGGGCGGAGCTACAAACAGCAAATCAGATTTCACCCATTCATGTCAATGGAAAAATGTAAAAGGCTGCCATTCTCACAGTAAACAAGCCAGAGTCCCCACACTTGTCACAGTTGGTCACTTGGTGACCGAGGTTACAAATCCAGGAAAAGTGGGTGGAGCATAAAACAGCCAATCAAATTTCAGACATTCATTTTTAATGGGAAAATGTAAACTGCAGCCATTCTTACACTGTTAATCGCAGGATTCTCAAACTTAACAAACTTGGTCACTGGGTGAATGAGATTAAGAGTCAAAAAAATGGGAGGAGCCTACAACAGCTACTCAAAATTCACCTATTGGTTTTCATGGGGAATATTTAAACTGCTGCCATTCTTACACTGTTAATGGCAGAGGCTTCAAACTTCGTACAGTCAGTTATTGGGTTACTGGGGTCCAAATTCACTAAAGGGGCGGGGCTACAAACAGCCAATCAGATTCTCTTGGTGGATAAACAGCTTCCATTCACACATTTTGATGCCAGGAACCTGAAAGCTCACAGACTTGGTCACTGAGTGACTGTGTGTCTAGGTTACAAAAAGTGGGCGGAGCCAAAAACACATTTCATTGGAAAAATATAAACTGCAGCCAGTCTTACACTGTTAATGGCAGGATTGTCAAGCTTTGCACAGTTGGTCACTGCTGGGTGACTGGGATTAATAAACATAAATGGATTGCACACTTTCAGACAGCACTCTGCCACTTATGCAGTCTGCAGACTGCCAGTCAGCTAATAAGAAGTGCAAATACATTACACCTAGTCTGCAGTACTTTATTAAGCAGAGGCTGAGCAATTCAGCCAATCGTTGGAGAGGGCTTCAGTCACATATAGACAAGAGCTATATGACCAGCAGGGGGCACCAGCATGCAGGAAACTCCCTCTCATCCGCCCCCCTCCTAACTAAACAGCATAAGGAGCTGCAAACAAAATTTAAAATATGCAAACACTAGTGCATAAGACAGGCGGGAGCCCCGAGCACTGCCACTTTTTGGGACCGCCAAACCAGCATGTAACACAATGGGGAGCACAGGTGAGCCCTGGAGCTGCCACCACTAGGAACTCGCCCCCACCACTCCTTCAACTTACCAAACACAAAAGGATTGCAATTGCATGACAGCACGCAATGTTATATTATATAGCAGTTACTGCATACCTGTTCATGGTACCTGTGTGTGTGACAGCTGCACATTTGTAATACTAGTCACTGCATACCTGTTCACGGTACCTGTGTGTGTGACTGCTGCACATTTGTAATACTAGTCACTGCATACCTGTTCACGGTACCTGTGTGTGTGACTGCTGCACATTTGTAATACTAGTCACTGCATACCTGTTCATGGTACCTGTGTGTGTGACTGCTGCATATTTTTAATACTAGTCACTGCATACGTGTTCACAGTACCTGTGTGTGTGTGTGACAGCTGCACATTTGTAATACCACTGTAATACCACTAGTCGCTGCATACCTGTTCAGTGCAGCTGCATGACAGCATGCAGTGTTATATTATATAGCAGTCACCGCATACCTGTTCACGGTACCTGTGTGACTGCACATTGTATTAGTCAAGTCAGTGCATACCTTTCACTTCATCCCACCTCAATATGGGCAAAACAGGCAGAGGCAGGCCACCCGACAGGTCTGTTCGAGGTCACGCTGTCATGATTTCGTGTGGCCCTGGACCAAAGTACAGTGTTCAGAAGGCACATGCCATCAACTCCCAAGATTGTCAGGATGTAGTTTAACACGGAACACCTAATCTTCCTCAGCTTCTGCACGGAACCGTGACATATCTTCCTCCTCTTGCACTGATTCTGGGACCCCACTTAACACTCAATCGGCCGCCACCACCAAAGTGCCATCATCCCGGGGCTTAGCGGTGTGGACATTTATTTGTGTGTCTGCCTCAGATGAGAGCAATGCCATCTGTACTCTCTGCCACCAAAAATTGAGCCATGGAAAGATCAAGACCCGCGTAGGGACAACTTCCTTACGAAGGCACATGATGACAAAGCACAAACTGCAATAGGATTACCACCTGAGGAAAATCAGCACACAAAAGCAAAGCCACACACCACAGTGGAAGATACCAGGCTGCAATTATTTCTCAAGGTGATACCCAAACTGTACCGTGATGTTGAAAGACAAGTGGTATCATCTCTGGCACACAGCGTTGGGTCAAGGGTCCATCTGACCACGTGGTCTGCAAAGCACGGTCAGGCCTGCCCGAAGACTAAGTCAGTCCCCCCACACACAGAATCTCTGCCTGCACACTGTGTGACTGCCTTCCCCAAGACTAAGTCGTTCCCACACAGCATCCCTGCCTGTTGGCCGCTTGACTTCCTTCTCAGCCACCACCAACAGGGTCCAGGACTCCAGGTGGATCCCTGAATTTTTAAGGCAACTGCTAGCAGCGACTGCTATAATAATTTTTCATGTGTCAATTCTCCTTTGTGATCGTTACCTTGCCGTGGTGAAGGGGCTTGCGTATCACAATGAAGCAATGACCACCAGCTATATGAGTATCTCGGGGGTGGCAATCCAAAGATAATAAGATTGTTGCTTCATTGTGGATGAAAGGATATGTAGGTATATATGTATATATATTTATATATATTAGTATATAGTATAGTATATAGATCAATTTCATATACAAGCATACATGTATCTAAGTCTGTGCCTCATGTATCTATTCAGTGTGATATTAATGTGTCTATAGAACAATCAGCCACCCACACACATCTGTGCAGGAAGAGCTGGCTACATGAGGTAGAGAATAGCCAAATTCTTCTCTCTGGGCAAAACCCATAAATTCCCTCAAATGGGGACACCTGGAATGTCATAAATAACATGTTTTCCCCGTGATCATTGAACTGTGTTAATTCTCGTAAATCACATGACTTTCTGTAATTATGGTGACATATGATGATATACTGCGCATGAGCAAAATCCTGTATTGAGTAGGATATAAGGAAAGCAACGGTAGTAAAGAATCAGCATAATTTGTGCTCACAACTCCTGTGTGTGTGTGTGTCCTGGTAACCACGTTATGTGACATGTCCTGGCGCCAGGAAATGAAGTAGTCTAAAGCATCTGATATCTGACATGAACTTAAATAGATCCTACTCCTTTCAGCTGAGGGCTCGCCGCGGATGGTCTTCTTCAAGAAATCACGTAAGTAATATGACTATATTTCTCTTTTTATTTTTTTAAAGAGAGAGGTGTCTATATTATTTATGTGAAATTTCTGTTGATACCAAAACGAATCCGGTGTTGGAGTTTGTGTTTTTTGATAGTATATTTTAATTATATAGATTATAAGGTTTTTAGAAGGCCTTAGTTTAAAAAAAAAAAAAAATTAGGGAGAATGTAGACTTTTGGTAAGTCTATTACACTTCTCTTAGTAGGTCTAAGGGAAATATAGATTTTTTTGGGAAAAATCTAACAAATTTGAAGTCTGATCAACTTCAATAAATTATTTTCTTTTGGTAAGAAAATAGAGTTCATTTGGGAAATGAACAGGACACCATATGGTATGGATTTTTGGGTATTTGTAGTTCTTCTTAGGTTTTGAATGGGTTTATTACAGTTTATTTTTGTAAGGTTTTTATAATGTCAGATAAGATTCAGATGTTTTAGATTATTTGTCTGCGTTTGTTTTGTAACTAATAATCTGTTTTATTAGTAAGGTTAAGACAAAAGTTATTAAATTCTGAGAAACAGTTTGGGTTTAGTGAGGTTGTAGAACGATAAAATCCCTAGACAAAGTTTGTTTTGTTCTCATGAGATGGGAATTATAGATAGAATTATTGATAAATAGTAGTTATTGATAAAAATAGTGTTGATAAATTTGAAAAATACATAAATTATAATTTATCTAGATAAGAATTGTCTATTGGTACGGCAATATCTTATATTTGTAGTTGATACATAGATTTAATAGAGGGCCAATAAATTACAGTATAAAACTGGAATTAGATCAATGGGTCAAAATATTGTCAAAATGTTTCCTATCCCAATCCCTAATATAGATGAAATTTATGAACCTTTGTGTTGCCAGAATATCTGGAAGAAAAAGATTTTGTTCATCTTTGGGTAGAATATAATATATTATATTAGTCTTGGGCTGTCATTCCCTTGGGGGGGGGGGGAGAAAGGAATAATAGTTCAATCCATATACAATTGGTTAAAGAACTATGTCTAACGGTGATTAGAATTATATATGTCCAAGTCTGTCTTGTTTGTGTGTTAATCTTGACTAGTAATGTGTGTTTTATGTCTGTTCTCCGTCTGGTTGCGCCAGCGATGAAAAAAAGTATTATATAAAGTGTTATAAGATTCTTACTGTATTTCCGAGAGATGGTTAGTAAAATTAATATTAAGGACACTCATGAAACTCAGATAAGAGCGGTCACTTGCAGAAAATCGCCAGTATAAATTCTATGTACGTACAAAACTGGTTTCAGATGCCACCTTGGGAAAAATTCTGTTATACTGGACTTTTTGTAGATGACCGATCATTAATATTGTCTGAATTATCCATGGGTCATTTAATACAAACTTCGTTGAAAGAAAAAAAACATTTCCGAAATACAGTAATGTAATTAATTTCCTGCAAATTTAGGTATAGTTATAAAATAACATGTATCACAATGTATTCATATGTATTATGTGTAAACTGACACATATGTGTGAAAATTGAGAGATTGTATCGAGTACATGATTGTCATATGTATGGTAGAGAGAGGTAATATCCGCAGGGACGTAGCAATAGGGGGGGTACAGAGGTAGTGGCCGCACCTAGGCCTTTGGTCCACAAGGGCCCCGAAGGGTCCACCCTCTATCGCAGTATTAGCTCTCTATTTGTCCTGTAGTGGTAATAATCACTTCTATAGATGCTTTGAATAGTAGCAATCCCTAATCCCCTTCTTGTATCTCTGACGCTGTAGTTGTCTTTGATAAATTTTGGCGCGCTGTATCAATTGCTATGTATAGAGGTCTTGGGGGGGCCCTAATGTAAAACTTACACCAGGGCCCGCAGCTCCTTAGTTCACCCGTGAAAGTGTGTGTTGAAACCATGGGTATATCTGCCTCATAAACTAAATTTTCTTTTTTCTCATTAGGACATTGCTTCTTTAAATTAGTTATTAGCAAGTAGTTAATTAGACAGATACACACGCCTATGGGTAATGATTTTTAAAGGTAATCTTGAAATAATCAAGAATTCCCCTTTAAGTTTGAAAGGGTTAAAAATGAGGACATGTCACTTTTAAGTGATCTAAGCTGCGCCCGCCAACATCCGTATGGGTTCCTGTCCTGAAGTAGTCAGTGACAGAGAAATAAAAATGAGGAAGTAAAAAGTTTATTACTTTTTCTAATGGGGTCTAACATTAAAACATTAGATTAATTAAGAAACATATATGTCCGTAGATGTGGAGAAATATCAAGTATTTCTGCATATATACAGATGTATTCTTGATAGTGGCAGAGTCTGAAAAAAAAGGGGTTAAATGTCATTTTTTAAAAGTGGTTTTTTTTTCTCTCTCTCTCTGAGGAAACTATGCCACCAGCAATAAAATGAGGAAGTAACTTAAACGTACTAGTTGTCATTTTTTTTTCTGCTGAAGAAAATGAAAGTTAAAAAGCTTTTCTGAATACGTAATGTGTAAGAATGTAATTTAATTGTCATATTTATCTAAACAACATCTTAGGTTTCTCTCAGTTAGATACAGAGGTTAGTAAATAATGACCTAATCCTGAAACTTAGTATCTTCAAATTAAATTAGATTAATTAATTGATACTAACTGTCACCCAGGTCCATATGTACCTGAATGAAGTTTCCCATAATGCAGAATAGATTTTTGGAGGTTTTATATCGTGTCCAAAAAGGGGTTCTGATATTTTTTCATAGGTAGTATAGTGAAATCCTATATCATAGTTTGGGGCCAATTTGGAAGGAAGCCGGTTGATTTGTCTGTGTTTTTTTTGGTGAGGAAACTGAGTGCCTGGGGGAAACCCATGCAGCCACGGGGAGGACATGCAGACTCCTGGCAGATGTTAACCAGGCAGAGATTTGAGTAACATTACAAGGTGAAAGCAGTGGTTGCTACACCACTGTGTTAGTATAGTTTTTTTTGTATAAAATGAAGTGAGTTTTTAGTACAACTTAATAACTTTATGGATATGGTGGCAATTGTCACTTGGACTCATAATATGTGTAATTAGAGTTAGAAATTGTATCACATTTTTTTTAAAATAATAGTTAGTGGTGTTCATTTGAACAGAATTTCTATGGACTACTGAAATAACATTGTATTTCAGAGTCATATAGGATTCATATATTGTATTCGGTGGTTCAATGCGGATCATTCCTAGACATTTTGAGGATAAAATTTTGCTCATACGTTGATAGGGAATGTTTAATTAAAACTCCTAACAGATAGATATCTTATATAAAAACACACCTACTTTTTGTTGAAATGCCGCCTCTGTAAAGTCTCTGTAAAGTCCTCCATGCTGGTCTGGTCCACCAGAATATATAAAAAATACTAATAAGTCCTCATCATAAATCTATCTCTCTTCGCCACACAGAGAGAAGAAAAAAAAAATGCTCCTCCAAAACCACATTGTTAAAATGAAATGCAACTGCCTACATTCTGATTCAAATGTTTCTAAGTATCACTGTTAAGGAGATATTGTATCTGATCGTAGATTTGTAAAACTATGAAGCAATTTTGAGATCCGTCTGCATGATTTGCATAAAAACACTGAATTTCCTGTATCTGAGTTTCTGTGGGTAGTATGCTGTAACTGCATAATACTTTAGCAGAAACGCCATTTAAGGCTTCATATATGGGTCCAGGTCATTCTTGAGATCATTTCCTGTATTTAATAAGAATAGATGTTTTTTTAAGCCCAAAACCCTTACATTAAATTAAATTAAATCCTTATACTCAGCATAGGAAAATAAGTACATTTTTTCATCCTTAGGAAAATAGTTTATTTTAGTGCTTGAACTTTTTTGACAAACTGCAGAATCATTTGATGTTGGTATGACAATTATTTTACGGACTTTTCACTGTTCTGAAGACTCCAGAGGAAAATACACTGTTTTATAGTGTACTGCTTAGAAGCTTTACCCCTGACAGGATTTTTTCAGTTCTGTTTAATCTGTAGTTCAGTGTCTGTTTAGTAAAGAGGCCTTAGCCTAGTCTCTGTAGTGCTGTTCTTTGTATATGTGCCTATAGAAGTGTGTCTCGGGGACAAACATAGCTGTAGTACCTTAAGCGCACTATAGGGATAAGAACACTATAAGAGGTTCTTTGTATGTCTGTAGCTTTAAATCTGAAAGGGGACCCAACCCTATTACAGGGAGACAGTGCTGGCCACTGTTCCGCTGTACTGGGACCCTGCTCATAAGTATGCCTTATAACTTACTAACTCTGACCAGACATTAAAATAACTTTAATGTATGGTCAAATGGGGGAAAAGAGGAATATGTTAGTTTGTTGTCTATACACATGTCCAGCCCTGTCCAGGCCTAGTGATCTGTGTCATGTCATTTCAGGTAGTGGTGTAGTAAGAAGGGGTAGTGAGGTAGATATCGCACTAGGGCCACCTAAGTTCTTTAAATACATCATTATTTAGGGTTTGGTATGATTGTGGAAGGTATGATGGAATGAGAGTGTGACTTGTAATGGAAAAATGGGAATTCATTATGGTGTAAAAATTCATTGGGAATTTATCCTCTCTGCCATGTATGGAGTCACATACTCGCACAGGTACAGCGACACGACGTCATGCGAACGGGGTATTGCGAGAGATCCGTTAGGATCATAGAAAGATCCACTAAGTATGTTTTGAAGTTCATGGTGGAGAGTATGAATCATAGTAGTATTACAAGTACTAGGAAAAATAAATGACTTATTGGATTTTTGGGAAAAACATGATACTCGCACATTTTTCTTTATTCTTTCAGAAACAACTTGCCAGACATCTATCCTGAGGAGGATAAGACCAGAGTCCATCCGGAAGTAATCCATCTAGGTGAATCCATCCAGAGAAGAAGCTATCCTGAAGCTATCTTTATAAAAGGATTTTCTACTGGTTCCACTGTAGAGGGTGAAATAGGTCGACTAAGTCCTGAATCCCAAAAAGAGACTATTCATCAGGTGGACAGTAACGCGTGCTCTGATAAAAGTTTCAAGGTTGCTTGTGTCATCTGTTGAAGAATGGAACAAGATCTGGATCTCAGACCCAGGAAGATTGTATGGATTGTGGGACATTCGTATGTGTATTGGGCTCGTAGGAAAGCTATTGATAGTAGCTATGGGGAAAACCTTGGGTTATCTAAAAATAACTTCTATTGGTTCAGTACTAGAGGGGCTACGATATTAAGGATATTCTAGATGGAGAGTTAGTTGGAAGTCACATTATGGGTTAATGCTTTCTGAATAGTAAAAAGCCTTTATTTTGCTATATCATTCGTTAAGTAAAGATTAGGATTAGGGTTTTTGTAAGTTAGATAATGGGTTGATATGTAATGAGCTGATATTTTTTTATCCCAATTACTAAATAAGGCCAAATGCTGATAATCCAGGGATTTTTTCTGATTGCCATTTTGGAGTCGGGAAGGAATTTTTCCCTTTCTGGGGCTAATTACACTATGCCCTATAAGGGTTTTTGCCTTCCTCTGGATCAGCAGTGAAATGGGCCGGTGTGGTGCTTTGTTTTTGGTTAAACTTTATGTACACACATCTTTCTTCAACCCAGATAACTATAAAATTGTATATTTATCAGACAGTAAAATATATATATATACATACATACGCATATGTGTTACTACACATATAATTCAGCAGACCTGATCTCAGTGGGCAATTTTCATGGAACAAGTCTCCTATTCTCTGATACCTTGGTCTTCAGTAGATTCAATCTGGCCATAATTGTTTTGTGAAGGGTCCATATTGCTATTGTGTTGTGTCCTATCCTGATTGTGAATATAGTTGGTGAGTGTCCATATGTGTGATTAGCAGAGTCCTTCTAGTATGGTTAAATCTGAAGGTAGCCATCATTACAGTTGTCCTGTTAGTCCTGACCTTGAAAGAGTATCTTTGGCAGCGGTTGCTATTAGTTACATCTTTTTCTGCTTTGATTTGTAGTGTGTCTGTATAGATATTTACCATTACGGTGGTAAAAAGTCGATTAGTTAACATTCCCTTCCCTTGTTGAATCAGAGTTGTATCTGTTTGTCTGAAGCAAGCATAACAGGCTTTGGTCAGTTTGATTGGTGTGATGGACTACAATTTCACAGCAACACAGTTGCCTTGAGCAACCTAATTGGTATATTTAATATGGGATAATTGGAAGGCCAGAGATGTTGATGGTCTCATGCAGCCTTGTTCCCTAGACTTCTGCTGTGATCTGTATTCCCTCTCACAGATATGTCCTGGACTGAGGCCTGTAGCTACGGTTTTGACTTGCTTAGTGAGTTCTGGCAGTACTCCTGTATTTCTGATCTCAGCCTCTGTACTCTGGGCATTAAGGCCTGAGTATGATTGTAGTTGGGTTGGTGTCCACCCCCTGGGTTAACAGGAGTGTGTGACTTAGAGTAAAGGATACAGAGATAGCTTGGAGTACAATGGCTGATGGAAGGTGAGAAGTTTGCCATGCCTCACAAACGGTTTATGAACTAAATTGTAGAGTCAAGACCACCCTCTCCCAAATCTCATATCTTGTTACATAGCCACCTTACGCAGGAGTTAGTTGCTACCATAAGGGTTTTTGACCCTGGCCTACCTGAGGCCTAGTATTTAGACAAGCCTTTTCTAAAATAGAACAGATGGAAGTTTCTCTTGGAGTAAGTGCTGAGATAAGAAAGCTTCTTATATTGATCTAAGAGAAATATTCCTGGCGCAGGCTAAGTTAAACACATGAGTGTACCCTCACATGTAGTCCGCATAAGATCTTTACTAGATCACATCAGGAAAGAGAAATGTTCTTGGTTCTGATCTGGTTCTGATCTGCATCAGGAAAAATAATTATTGGGTTTTTTCCTGAATAATTTCTGATTTGGTTCTTTTCTGATTTTTTTCTGATTTGTTCGGCCATTAGATTGGCCAACATTGTTTAATTGATTATTTAAGGTTACAGGTTAGTTAATCATTTTCTTTGTTATGAGTACTTTACCAAATAGCTATTCATGGTTTGACCATTAGGAGACTTCGACCAAAATTTTGCCCACTTTGATGCTAGCTCTGCCTGTTCTAGGTATTGGCTTTAGTATGGTCATCTTCTTCCTTTGGAAGAAATGACCAAAGGGGGGACTGAAAGGATATGTAGGTATGTGTGTATATATATGTATATATATTAGTATATAGTATAGTATATAGATCAATTTCATATACAAGCATACATGTATCTAAGTCTGTGCCTCATGTATCTATTCAGTGTGATATTAATGTGTCTATAGAACAATCAGCCACCCACACACATCTGTGCAGGAAGAGCTGGCTACATGAGGTAGAGAATAGCCAAATTCTTCTCTCTGGGCAAAACCCATAAATACCCCAAATGGGGACACCTGGAATGTCATAAATAACATGTTTTCCCCGTGATCATTGAACTGTGTTAATTCTCGTAAATCACATGACTTTCTGTAATTATGGTGACATATGATGATATACTGCGCATGAGCAAAATCCTGTATTGAGTAGGATATAAGGAAAGCAACGGTAGTAAAGAATCAGCATAATTTGTGCTCACAACTCCTGTGTGTGTGTGTGTCCTTTTAACCACGTTATGTGACATGTCCTGGCGCCAGGAAATGAAGTAGTCTAAAGCATCTGATATCTGACATGCACTTAAATAGATCCAACTCCTTTCAGTGGACAGACCAAATTCAATTAGCTGGACAGTCACAGTTGTTCTATCATTGAGCTACCACAGCCCAGCGACCATATGGGCTTGAAAACTGCCATGGCCTGCACTCTTGCCATGGTGTAGCACAGTGCAGCACGGTGGCATAGTGGTTAGTGCTCTTGCCTTGCAGTGCTGGGTCCCTGGTTTGAATCCCAGCCAGGTCAACATCTGCAAGGAGTTTGTATGTTCTCCCTGTGCCTGTGTGGGTTTCCTCCGGGTACTCCAGTGTCCTCCAACATCCCAAAACACATACAGATAAGTTAGTTGGCGTCCCCCTAAATTGGCCCTAGACTATGATACATACATAAACATATGATTAGATTGTGAGCTCCTCTGAGGGACAGTTAGTGAGAAGACAATATACTCTGTACAGAGCTGTGGAAGATGTTGGCGCTATATAAATACTAAATAATAATAATAATAATGGTGTGTCCAGCAAGGCCGTCACTACACAAACAGCTGTTTGCGGTGCGTTACACAGTGAGTTTGGTGTGTCAGTGTGAAGCAGTACACTAATTAGACTACCTTACTGATGTATACACATGCAAGATGTTTTAAAGGGAAGGTCCAAGCAAAATAAAAAAAATGAGTTTCACTTACCTGGGGCTTCTGCCAGCCCCATGCAGCCATCCTGTGCCCTCGTAGTCACTCACTGCTGCTCCAGTCCCCCGCTGGCAGCATGCCAACCTCAGAGGTCGGCGGGCCGCATTGCGTACATTTTTACGCATTCCCGCTAGTGCAGGAACTGTAACAAATACATTTTTACGCGTTAGTGGTTCAATGCGTAAATTTTTACACATTGAACCACTAACGCGTAAAAATGTATGCGATAATGTTCCTGCACTAGCGAGAATGTGTAAAAATGTACACAATGTGACCCGCCGACCTCTGAGGTCGGCATGCTGCCAGCGGGGGACTGGAGCAGCAGTGAGCGACTACAAGGGCACAGGATAGCTGCATGGGGCGGGTAGAAGCCCCAGGTAAGTGAAACTCAATTTTTTATTTTGCTTGGACCTTCCCTTTAACCAGTTCGCATTCAGTCGTTTTTCGCTTCATGCATCCGAACAATGTTCACCTCCCATTCATTAGCCTATAACTTTATTACTACTTATCACAATGAACTGATCTATATCTTGTTTTTTCCTCCACCAATTAGGCTTTCTTTGGGGGGTACATTTTACTAAGAGCCACTTTACTGTAAATGCATTTTAAAAGGAAGAATAAGAAGAAAACGGAAACAAATCATTATTTCTCACTTTTCGGCAATTATAGTTTTAAAATAATACATGCCTCCATAATTAAAACCCACGTATTGTATATGCCCATTTGTCCCGTTTATTACACCATTTAAATTATGTCCCTATCACAATGTATGGCGACAATATTTTATTTGGAAATAAAAGTGCATTTTTTCCGTTTTGCATTCATCACTATTTACAAGCTTATAATAAAAAAAAAAAAGAAATATTTCATCTTTACATAGATATTTAAAAAGTTTAGACCCTTAGGTAAATATTTGTGTTTTTTTTTTTTTTTTAATTGTAATGTTTTTTTTTTTTTTTAATTAAACATTTTATGTGGGTATTTTTGGGAGGGTGGGATTGAAATTGTATTTTTTTTGTAAATATATGTGTATTTTTATTTTTATTTAACATTTAGATGTAGTTTACTTTTTGGCCACAAGATGGCAGCCATGAGTTGTTTACAGTGACGTCACTCTAAGCGTACCACGTACGCTTAGAGCGACATAGGAAGCAGAAAAAGCGTAGCTTCCGAGAGAAGCTGTCGCTTTTTCTGCGGGGGAGAGGAATCAGTGATCGGGCACCGTTGCCCGATTCACTGATTCACTGGCTAACAAACCGCCGGCCGATCGCGCGCGTGCACGCGCGCGATCGGCCGCGTGGACGCGCAGGAGCGCACATGGCTTCCTGGACGTGAGTTTCACGTCCAGGAATGTGAAATAGTTAAAGCACTTTATGTCTCCAATTTAGCATTCAATGTGATTTCTGCCCTTAAAACACTGCTGTGCGTCAAATCCAGATTTTTCCCCGGGATTTTTGGCATGTATCCCACTCTGCCATGCAAAAATTCAGGTGTTAACATCTTTTCCATCACTTTTGTGGCCAGAATAAATGTTTGTAGTTTTCAAAATTCGCCTTCCCAGTCTATGAAGTCTATTGCGGTTCGCGAAGTGCACGCGAACCCGAACTTTGCGGAAGTTCGAGTTTAAGGTTCGCAAACCTAAAATCGGAGGTTCGAGCCTTCACTAGAAAATATAAACTGCAGTTATCCTTACACTGTTAATGGCAGGGTTCTCAAACTTTGCCCAGATGATCACTGGGTGACAAAATTAATGTGTTGATTTTCAAGGGGAATATTTAAATTGCTGCCATTTTTACATTGTTAATAGCAGAGGCCTCAAACCTGCTACAGTTGGTCATTGGGTGACTGGGGTTCAAAAATGTTACAAATGTAACACAAATGTGATTTGTGGGAATATACAAATTATTTATGCCAAAAACCCCAAAGGTCCCAAACTTAGTCATTGAGTATTTGTGTTTATATATATATATATATACAGGATCTTCTCAAAAAATTAGCATATTGTGATAAAGTTCATTATTTTCTGTAATGTACTGATAAACATTAGACTTTCATATATTTTAGATTTATTACACACAACTGAAGTAGTTCAAGCCTTTTATTGTTTTAATATTGATGATTTTGGCATACAGCTCATGAAAACCCAAAATTCCTATCTCAAAACATTAGCATATCATGAAAAGGTTCTCTAAACAAGCTATTAATCTAATCATCTGAATCAACTAATGAATTCTAAACACCTGCAAAAGATACCTGAGGCTTTTAAAAACTCCCAGCCTGGTTCATTACTCAAAACCGCAATCATGGGTAAGACTGCCGACCTGACTGCTGTCCAGAAAGCCATCATTGACACCCTCAAGCAAGAGGGTAAGACACAGAAAGAAATTTCTGAACGAATAGGCTGTTCCCAGAGTGCTGTATCAAGGCACCTCAATGGGAAGTCTGTGGGAAGGAAAAAGTGTGGCAAAAAACGCTGCACAATAAGAAGAGGTGACCGGACCCTGAGGAAGATTGTAGAGATGGACCGATTCCAGACCTTGGGGGACCTGTGGAAGCAGTGGACTGAGTCTGGAGTAGAAACATCCAGAGCCACCGTGTACAGGCATGTACAGGAAATGGGCTACAGGTGCCGCATTCCCCAGGTAAAGCCACTTTTGAACCAGAAACAGCGGCAGAAGCGCCTGACCTGGGCTACAGAGAAGCAGCACTGGACTGTTGCTCAGTGGTCCAAAGTACTTTTTTCGGATGAAAGCAACATTTGCATGTCATTCGGAAATCAAGGTGCCGGAGTCTGGAGGAAGACTGGGGAGAGGGAAATGCCAAAATGCCTGAAGTCCGGTGTCAAGTACAGGTCAGGCGCTTCTGCCACTGTTTCTGGTTCAAAAGTGGCTTTACCTGGGGAATGCGGCACCTGTAGCCCATTTCCTGCACACGCCTGTACACGGTGGCTCTGGATGTTTCTACTCCAGACTCAGTCCACTGCTTTCACAGGTCCCCCAAGGTCTGGAATCGGTCCATCTCTACAATCTTCCTCAGGGTCCGGTCACCTCTTCTCGTTGTGCAGCGTTTTCTGCCACACTTTTTCCTTCCCACAGACTTCCCACTGAGGTGCCTTGATACAGCACTCTGGGAACAGCCTATTAGTTCAGAAATTTCTTTCTGTGTCTTTCCCTCTAGCTTGAGGGTGTCAATGATGGCCTTCTGGACAGCAGTCTTACCCATGATTGCGGTTTTAAGTAATGAACCAGGCTGGGAGTTTTTAAAAGCCTCGGGAATCTTTTGCAGGTGATTAGAGTTAATTAGTTGATTCAGATGATTAGGTTAATAGCTCGTTTAGAGAACCTTTTCATGATATGCTAATTTTTTGAGATGGGAATTTGGGGTTTTCATGAGCTGTATGCCAAAATCATCAATATTAAAACAATAAAAGGCTTTGAACTACTTCAGTTGTGTGTAATGAATCTAAAATATATGAAAGTCTAAAGTTTATCAGTACATTACAGAAAATAATGAACTTTATCACAATATGCTAATTTTTTGAGAAGATCTTGTATATGTTAAAAATATGCAAAGTTCAATGATTCCTAAAATCATCATCATCATCATCATCATCATCATCATCATCATCATCATCATCATCATCATCATCATCATCATCATCATCATCATCATCATCATCATCATACTACTACTACTGCTGCTACTGCTGCTACTGCTACTACTACTGCTGCTACTGCTGCTTCTGCTACTACTACTACTACTACTACTACTACTACTACTACTATTGTTATTATTACTTATAAGAACAGTGGTAACATATATAAGCTGTACATCTGTGGAATGGTGAAGAGTAAAAAAAACAAAAAAAAAAACTAAGGGGTGTAATATAAAGATTTAGAAAGCAAAAGTCCTTAATAGAATTAGCATTTAAACAGTTGCCGAGCGCGCACTCATAACGCGCGTCGGCAAAGTGGTAGCTGCAGGACCAGCGACGCACATTTGCGTCGCCGGCTGCAGGCTAATTAATCAGGAAACTGCTTCCTGTCAATTCACGGCTGGGGGCTCCGTGAATAGCCTGTGAGCCGCTGATCGCGGCTCGCAGGCTAAATGTAAACACAAGCGGAGATAATCCGCTTTGTTTACATTTTTACAACGCTGCTATAGCAGCAGCGTTGTACTAGATCAGCAATCCCCGGCCAATCAGCGGCCGAGGATCGCTGTCACATGACAGGCAGGAGCCTGTTAGAGGCTGCACAGGACAGATCCGTTTCTGTGCAGCCTCGGATCTCCAAGGAAGGGAAGGAGGAGAGGGAGAGGGGGAATCCTGCGGTGGAGGGGGTTTTGAGGTGCCCCCCCCCCCCGCCAGCCACACACAGACAGGAGCGATCAGACCCCCCCAGCACATCATCCCACTAGTGGGGAAAAAAGGGGGCCATCTGGTCACTCTGCCTGCTATTTGATCTGTGCTGGGGGCTGCAGAGCCCACCCAGCACAGATCATAAAAAAACATGCTGGTCCTTAAGGGGGGGTAAAGGCTGAGTCCTCAAGTGGTTAAATAATTTGGATGTGCAGGACAAAAGTGAAGCTTGTTTGTAGCTAGAAAGGAATGTGAGGACATGAACTCATATGACTGACATTATGCATTACAATTTTCTCAGCTTATCCAGCATTGTGCATATCAAGAGTCAAGACACAGTGAGGAGTATGTTTTTTTTTAAAACATATATTTCACCTTGAAAACCTTCACAAATATGCATATTTTAGGTCTATACCTTTGTTGACATATTGCACTAAAACTTTTGGTCATAGCGAACAGAATATAAGACTGACATTATATGAAAATGACACACACCTGTATACTTACTTTATAGAGTGTTTATTTCATGCTTTTCTTTAAATTATATATTTTGGACAGCTACAGGAGTAACATTTATTTTTACTTGTTAATATTCTTATAAAGCAGCAACTTAGATTTGTCATTGTAAAAAGGTACAATAAATTGAAAAAAATATATAAAAAAATATGTATATGATATTAATATATATATTAAATTGCACATTATATATTAATGGTCTTTACATTTTTAATGTTAATTTTACACAAACTAATGTAACAATATTTTACCATTAAATCTTAGCATACAATTTTTTTTTATTACATACGTACAAATGCTTGCAATGCGTTTTTTCTTTTTTTACAATTGAGCCATTTTAAAATATTATGATCAGTTAAAAAAACCAAGACAGTGCATGTTGAATATTCCAGCTAGAAATAATGCCAGTGTTTTTATATGTTTGTGACAAATTACATGGAACCTCTGGAGAATATTCAGCATGTAAAAAAAAAGTCTTCATGGGATTAATGCTTGCTTAGAACACAATTATTTCTCAGTTAGATTATTAGTGATTGTTCACTATTTTTTTGAAGGCCATTAAACCGGCATTTGTCTCAAAATAATCAGTTTCAGTTCAGCAGGAAAATTGTTTAAGAGTCAATGGTTCATTTTCAGAGGTACATTTTATTTAACCAGTTTTGCCAGTTACAAAGTTTTTTTTTTTTTTCTATAGCTATACTAGAATTTTTTTTTCATTCCATACATTTTTATTACGTTATAAAAAAATGAAAACATAACTATAAATTGTATGATAATTTGCACAATTTATAATGTGACGGTGAATAGGTTGAAAACTGTTGCCAAGCAAGGCATGATATGGAGACCAAGAGATAGATAATAAGAACAGGTACATAGTACGTCTAAGTAACAATATTCACTGTATATTGGGAGAGTTGTCAGATGCTGCTTTAGTGAATTGTTAAAGCTAAATAGAGTGGATGTGAAGGATGTAAACAATCATAGACAAGGATTTGGGTTGGATAACGTTAAAAATGGGAAATATTTTAAAGTGCATAAAGTGAAAAATGTGCAAAGAGTGAAAGTGCCTACCAAGAATAGAAGTGAAAAGGACATGGCATATGGTGGAGTTGTCCCAAGTCTAATGCACGATATAACCTACCACACACCTATTTAAAGTGTAATCAAGCACATGTTTCATGGTGGTGCAGATGCTTTTTCAGTATTGGTTCCTACCTTTAGCCATTCACTCTATCCATGGAGAGTACCCCAAGTGCAGGGGCGCCTCTAGCCATTTTGTCACTCCAGGCGAGAAAACCTGTGGCGCTGCCCCCCGCCTCCAACCTTCATCCCTGCCCCCCACCCCACTATACACACACACAAACACACACTAACACTATATGCTCATTACACAATAAATGACAAGTCATGACTCATTACACAATAAATGACAAGTCATACCATTAACCCAATTCTTCACAGCATTGCTCACAAACTCTGCCCACCACAGCTTGCCCACCTCTAGTGACAATTCACTACTCCCCCAGTGACAGCTCATAACCCCCAGACACAGCTTACCCCTATCCACACTTTACTGACCCCTGTTGTGACAACTCACTCTTCCCTAGTAACAGATTAGTTTCCCCATAGATGTTACTATGAAGGCTACGGCGATGACTATTGCCATTGTGGGACTGTTTACAACACTAGCATTCACCTCCTGGGGACCGCCTAACATAAATCCTACACCGCACTTGTGGCTGCCTACATCTGATGCGGTGTAGGATTTACGCCACCTGCTTTTACCGTTCCCAACGCGATCGCACGCACCGAGAGGGGAGATTAAGCTGTCATATAACAACTGACATCCCCTCTCACTGATCAGGAGCCATAGAGATTGGCTCCTGATCACGTGATCACTACGATTGCTGGTCGATTGTAGTGATCGCTGAAAACAGCTGTGGTAGGAGGGGAAAAAAAGGTCCAAGACTCACGTTCCTGATGTTCCCCCGGCAATCATCACTCCCCCTCCCCTCTGTCCGGCATACCTGCTTGCTCTGCCTCTAATGTCGGGTCCCAGCGTGATGACATCATCAAGCCAGGACTCAGAACATAGCGACAGCGCAAGCAGGGAAGCCGGGCAGAGCGGAGGGAGGTAGAGTTGCTCATCGCTGGAGCTGGGGAGGTAATGGCTGCTGGCTAATATACCGGGGACACCCATGCCTAGCTAAGTAGCTATCAATACTAGGGAAACCTTTGCCTGGCTATCTAAACTGGGGACACCCAATATGCCCAGGTCCTTAAAGGACAGATGCAAGGAGTTTAAAAAACAAAAAAGATCTACTTGCCTGGGGCTTCCTCCAGCCCCCAGCGGCCAATATCCCCCTCGCCACAGCTCCACTTCCAGCCGCTGACACATGTCCCCTCTGTTTCAAATGCCTGGCAAGATCGGCAAGCATCTGCAACGGAGGGGACCGCGGGCCACCGTCTGGAAGGGGAGCTGCGGCTAGGGCACAGGAAGGCTGCTGGGGGCTGGAGGAAGCCCCAGGCAAGTAGGAAGTTTTTATTTTTTTTTATTTCCCTCTGACCTTCCCTTTTAAAGGAGTTATCAGGCTTCTAGATGTAAAATAAGGGCTACTTACCTGGGGCTTCATCAAGCCCCAAGCTCCCAAAATGTCCCTTGCGGTGATGACGTGTAGGTCGGCCTGTACTGCGCCTGCGCGAGCGGCCCTGTCAATCACCGCCACATGGAACGGAGAGTACTGCGCAGGTGCAAAACTACTGCGCCTGCACAGTACGCTCCGGTCCACGTGGCGATGATTGACAGCGCCTCCAGGTCGGCCTGACATCACCGCGGACCGGGAGGGAGAGGCAGTGAACGGCTGCGTGCAGAGCTGCGGCGAGGGACATGCTGGGAGCTTGGGGCTGGATGATGCCCCAGGTAAGTAGCCCTTATTTTACATTTAGAAGCCTGATAACTCCTTTTGAGGGGGTTTTATAGCCGGTTCTGAAGAGGTTAAAGTGGACCTGAACGCACAGGACAGAATGAAAACGAAATTGAAAAAGAAATCAATGCACCCTGTACGTATTTGAGTTTAGCTTGATTAACTCCCCCTCATTTGTATCTAATCACAAGTTGCAATTTGTCCCCCTGGGTCACCTGACTGCCATGTAGAGATGTCGCGAACCTCCGATTTTCAGTTCGGGAACCGGGTTCGCGAACTTCCGCGGAAGGTTTGGTTCGCGGAAATGTTCGCGAACCGCAATAGACTTTAATGGGGAGGTGAACTTTGAAAAATAGAAAAAATTATGCTGGCCACAAAAGTGATGGAAAAGATGTTTCAAGGGGTCTAACACCTGGAGGGGGGCATGGCGGAGTGGGATACATGCCAAAAGTCCCGGGGAAAAATCTGGATGTGAAGCAAAGCAGCGTTTTAAGGGCAGAAATCACATTGAATGCTAAATTGCAGGCCTAACGTGCTTTCAAACATCTTGCATGTGTATACATCAATCAGGGAGTGTAATTAGAGTACTGCTTCACACTGACACACCAAACTCACTGTGTAACGCACCGCAAACAGCTGTTTGTGTAGTGACGGCCATGCTGGACTACTGCGCAACATGGCGAGATTGCTCTTCCTCACTCAGTGATGTCAGGTAATGTGTGACTTCCTTCTCAACTTTCCATGGCATTGTTAAAAAGCTTACGTTTTGTTTTTAAATTACATTTTCTACTTGCTGTGTACTTGTTCAGTACCGCTACAATGAGAATCCTGTGGAGGCTGGCAAGTCTGCCATTGTGACCCCGGGTAATGGCCGGGGAATGAGGGGTTTGAATCCGGTGTGGAGCCTGAGCAATGGCTACCACTACACATCCAAGGAGGGCAGCGGGCAGGCATGCACGACCGCCCGCCCCGAGGTAGTGACCAAAAAAAACAATACAGGAGGCAGACTTTCGAGGCCCTGCTGTGTATTTGAAATGAATTAACTTTAAATCCTTTAACAGGAATCCGTTATGGAGGGCAAGTCTGCCATTGTCACCGCGGGGAATGAAGGTTGGATTCCGGCCCGAAGTGGGAGCCTGCTGAGACCCATGCTGTAGCTGCCCTGACTGTGCTTGGCAGACCAGGCATCTGTGGTCAGATGGACCCTTGAGCCAGCGGAAGACAAACCAAGTCGAAAGCATTTGCCAAGAATGTTTTACGGAGGGCAAGTTTTTTTGCCCTTTTTTTACATTGTTTGAAAATGATAGATGGTTGTATTTTTAAATTGTTTGAAAGTTTAGATGGTTGTATTTTCAAATTGTTTGAAAGTTTAGATGGTTGTATTTTTAAATTGTTTGAAAGTTTAGATGGTTGTATTTTTAAATTGTTTAAAAGTTTAGATGGTTGTATTTTTAAATTGTTTAAAAGTGTATCCATTCTACCTCCCCCCAGCCACGAACAATACTATGGGAACGTGGAGCAGCAGAAGCCCCCTGTGACGGCTGCCGCGGTTGTTCTCCGCGGCTTGTCTTTTGAGGGGTGCTGCTTTTCCTCAGGTGTTCTTGCCATAGCTGTTTGTGCCTTCTCTCCAGGTGCCTTTGTAAAGCACTTGTCCCCACGTGACAGTTGGCCTTTCCACGGCTGGCAGAGACAACAGATGGCTTTGCTCCGATCTGAGACACACACGTTAAAAAATTTCGAAACCGCTGAGCCCCCCTGGGCTGATGGCGCTACGGTGGCATCAGCAGCTGACGTTGAAGGGCATGTTGGCTGTCTGGCCATAGCTGGCGATACATTGCGCCGGACACTGCCCCCAGCTGTTTCTGAGGAGGAGCTCCCTCTGCTTCTATCATGCAGTCGTCTCCTCCTAGTCCTCTCTGAATCCTCCTCTGAACTGTCCCCCTGGTCATCTCCTCTACTGGGAACATACGTGGCATCCGTATAATCGTCATCATAATTCTCCTTGCCAGCTGCGCTTTCCTCAGAAACCTCCTCAACTGCACCAACTTCAGGTGGTCCATCATCCACATCCACACACGTTACATCCATACTATCGCTCCTAACTCAGACGTAGGAGGTGGTGTACCTGCGCCTTCTTCTTGTTGTTGCAGTAGTGGCTGTGAATCTGTGATTTCACCACCACCACCACCAAATAACTCATGCGAAGTGTCAAATGCAGCGGATGTGGTGCTTGTTGTAGCGCTGGTGGCTGCGGGAGATGAGGTGTTCTGTGTTAAATACTCAATCACCTCCTCACGATTTTGGGAAGTAATGGCACGTGCCTTCTTCTGAGCACTGTATTTTGGGGCAGGTCCGCACGAAATCACAGCAACACCACCTCGCACAGACCTGCCGGTGCCTGGTGGCCTTCCTCTGGGTCTGCCTCTACCTCTTCCTCTACCTGGTTTGTCTATTTTGTCCATCTCGGGGGGATGCTAGGTATATGCAGTGAGCTGGGTTTACTCAACACAACAGGTAGTTATGTGCACTGATGAGGTGGGTTAAGTAAACGCAAAAGGTAGTAGGTATATGCAGTGAGCTGGGTTCACTCAACACAACAGGTAGTAGGTATATGCAGTGAGCTGGGTTCACTCAACACAACAGGTAGTAGGTATATGCAGTGAGCTGGGTTCACTCAACACAACAGGTAGTAGGTATATGCAGTGAGCTGGGTTCACTCAACACTACAGGTAGTAGGTATATGTAGTGGTGCTCATCTGAGCTAGGATATCCGAGTTACTCAGATATCCTAGCTCTTTTTTCACTATTCGAGCTCGAATACCGAGCTCGAATAGTATTAACTATCCGGGCTGTGCTATCCGAGCGCACTCGGATAGCAAGCAGCTATCCGGAGATATCCTAGCTATCCGAGCTCGGATAGCGTCGCGAGCTCGGATAGCGTCACGACAGACGTCACCTCGAGTCCTCACAAGTGAATCAGAGGGATCCAAGCCCTCTGACTGTAGGCAATCAGAGGGGGAGCCTGGCCAAGCCCCCCTCTATAAATAGAGGACGCCATCTTGCCTCACTCGTCCTGCTTGCGACTTACTGACTGATTGTACTGAGAGAATGCTCCAGTGCTTTTTGTCTGTGTGCAAGTGCATTGCTATTGTTCAAAACCAAGCGTTTTTACACTCCAACACTTGATCTTCAACTGTATTGCTTTGTATTGTAGATAGATTGAATTTTAGGCAGTTTAGGTTGTGTGATTAGGGACTAGGGAGGGAGAGTCTGTCACTGGTGCTGCTGCTGCAGGCCTGCAGCCAGCAGCTAGACCCTGTGCCTGCCCTGCTCTGTGCTCTTGCTCTAGTCTCTAGTTACCTCACCTCACCTGTGCTCTCACCTGTCCTTACTGTACTACTTCTGTGTTACATAGATATTGTACTATTTTATAGTTAGCAAGGCCCAGCTTTACTGCTATACCTGTCCTGCTGTATCTGCTCTCTGTAATCTAGTCACACCTGTTGTATTGTTTAGCTAGATTCTTCTATTGTTTAGTTAGTACTGTAGTGTACTCTAGTCTGTGTATAGGTACCGTCCGTCACCGCGTTACCTAGGGTCTTTGTGTGCGCAGTCAGTGCACGTCTGCGCTGTCCGCACCCTCTCGTTAGTTCTACACCCGTCTTATTGTTTATTACTTCTATTGTGTATTTGCTGACTTGTACTGTAGTCTGTGTATAGGGACACCGTCAGTCAGCGTCAGCTAGGGTCTTTGTGTGCGCAGTGCGCACTCTCTCGTTAGCGCTACACCGATCTCTGCTGTAGAGTACACCTGTCCGTCACCTCACACACCCACCACCACCAGTCCCACCCCAGTAAAGTACCCCACTTGACCCACCCGTCTTTACATGCATAAGGTTTTTTTTTCATTTGTATAATTTAAAAAATATACAATGTCTGGCACTGGCAGCTGCGGTCTGGGCAGGGGCAGCAAGGGCAGCAAGGGCATCGCCAAGAGAGGAGGTCGTGGGCATGGCAGCCGCGCCACCACCACCATGCGCAGTTCTGCGTCTGCACCAGTGGCTATTCCGCCATTAGCCACTGGCCGCGGACGCCTTGACGCTGTGGTGAAACTGATGGTGGATGAGCAGGTCACCATTAGCTCTGGAACAGAGTCCTCCACCCCCGCCACCACTCCTGTTCGCAAGAGCAGCAGCAGCCGCCCTTCACTGCCTGGGGAGCAGGAGGAGGAGTGCAGTTCTCCAGCCCCAGCGGGCGACACCAGCACCCTGTCACTCAGCACCTTCTTATCCCCAAGCACAGCGGGGTTATGGAGTGCTGTTGCGGCAGAATTGGAGGAGGAAGGAATGCTGATGGGCACTTTGGGGGATGATGCTTTGGACAGTCAGACAGTGGTGACTGTCCATCCGTCCATGCATGCAGAAGGGGAGTTTGGGGGATCCCAACAGGACATGTTTGTGGAGGGGGAGGATGATGATGACATTGTGAAGGACAAAGACTGGTTGCCACCAGGTCCTAGGAGTGGGGATGTCATCAGCTCTGAGGAGGAGGAGGAGGATGTGTCTGCGGGCCTTGCTAGAAGGATCAGCATCGCAGGCATGGGCAGGATCACAAGTGGGCGTAGTATGCAGGCCACACAGCGTGCTGATCAGGAGACGAGTTCTGCCAGTGCCACCACCAGCCGCACCAAGAACCCCCAAACCACCACAGGGAGACCAGCGGCAGCAGCACCTTCCAGCCGAAGGGGCAACTTCACCTCCCAAATATGGAATTTTTTCACCCTTCCATATTTGGAGTGCAAGTATGCCACCTGCAACCAGTGCCGCAAGCAGCTCAGCAGAGGGAAGGAGCCCTCTGCGTTTGGCACCACTTCTCTGGTCAACCACCTTGCAGGGAAACACTTTCACGAGCATGAGGAGTTCGTGAAGTTGAAGGAAGCTGGCAGTGGCAGTGGCAGACCCGCCACCACTGCGAAGCCGTCGGCAGCAGGAGTGCGTCAGCAACGCACTGCTCCTCCTCCCTCTGCAACTCCTGCCGCCGACACTGAGGCCTGTTCTGGCAGCCAGGCCTCAGTGGCCTCCTCTGCTCCCTCCACTGCTTCCCGTGCCAGCAAAAGACCTCGCCAGACCCTGCTCAGCGACACCTTCCAGGGGGTGGTCAGGGTTCTGCCTCCCAGCAGCCGTCACGTGCGTCAGCTGAACAGCTTGCTGGCACGGGCCATGTGCTCCCAACTCCTGCCTTATTCCCTTGTTCAGGAGGGGAGCGACATGCGTGCGCTCCTGATGTGTGCAGCCCCCGATTGGCCAATCCTCAGCCGACATTATTTTGCACGCACGGCCATCCCTGCACTTCATCGCTCTGTGATGGCCAATGTCAGGAGAGGGCTGGAGCATGCGGTGGGTCAACGGGTCCACGTCACCATGGACTCGTGGAGCAGCCAGTTTAGAACAGGCCGCTATCTGTCCTTCACCGCGCATTGGGTCAGCTTGGTGGAAAGGGGTGTGGAGGGGGGAGCAGCATCGGCCGGCACTGCCAGAGCAGCAGCAGCACCAACAACGCAGTGGGTGGTGCCACCATGCAGGGTCAGCGGAACAGCAGCAGGTTCCTCTGATCCGCTTCCATCCTCCGCCACACCAGCCCAAACCCCCCGCCTCAGCAGCAGCGTGAAGCCCCACCACTGCCAAGCGCTGCTGGAATTGGTCAGCCTGGGGAAGACCAAACTGACGGCGAACCACGTCCTGGCCAAACTCCGAGAGCAGGAGAGGAATTGGCTGACCCCCAGAGGCCTCAGAGTCGGAGAGGTGGTGTCCGACAATGGGGCAAACCTGGTCGCTGCCATCAGCAGGGGAGACCTGACCCACATCCCCTGCCTGGCGCACGTCCTGAACCTGGTAGTCCAAAAGTTCCTGCAGACCTACCAGGGGATGGACCGACTCCTTGAAGGAAGGTTGTGCGTCACTTCCGGCACTCGCCTGCAGCCGTGACGAGCCTGGAAGAGGTGCAGAAGGAGCTGCACCTGCCACAGCAACAGCTCATGCTCGATGTTCCAACTCGCTGGAACTCCACCCTGGCGATGTTGGAGCGTCTGGTTGAACAGAGGCAGGCTGTCAGCCAGTACGTTGCACGAGCAACAGTTGCCTCCCTCACTGCAACTGGGCGTGCCGCCACCAACCTCCCGTCCATCATCTCCACGGAGGACTGGGGGCACATGCAGCAGGTGTGCTCAGTCCTGGCACCCTTACTGCAGGCCACCAACATGGTGAGCAGGGACCATGCAATGGTGTGCGAGTGGGTCCCCTTGGTGTGTGCGCTGGACAGGGCCCTGTATGCACTGGTGGAAGAGGGAGCGGCAGCCTTGGACCAGCAGGAGCTGCAGGCAGCTTCACAGGCCACCTCTGAGGAGGAGGGCTCGGAGTTGGTGGAGGTCCCTGACCTTGCTGCTGATGAGGAAGAGCAACAGAGTGCAGCTGGACTGGTGCGGGGGTGGAGAGAGGATGAGGTGGAGGAGGCAGAGGAGGAAAGCAATGTCGGTTCTGGGGCTGCCGATGATGTGCCAACAGACGTGGCCAGACTGTTCCCAATGGCAGCGCACATGCTGAGGTGCCTGCGCAAGGACCCAAGGGTGATCCAGATAAAGCAGAAGGATGACATCTGGATCTGCATGATGCTGGACCCACGTCTGAAGGGGAAGCTCAGCCAGTTCCTGCCTGCAGGAGGAGACCGTGCGCAACAAATGAGGGATTTGCAGCTGTACCTTAATGAGCGCTTGGAGGAAGCCTTCCCTCAGACATCCACCCCCACTGTCCAGCCAGCACAGAGGCAGCAGCAGGTGCCTGCATCCACCAGCAGCAAGCGCTCGCACACCACAGACCTGCTGTCTCTGACCCAAGAGCTCTACATGAGTGTAGAGCTGCCAAGGACTAGAGAGGAGGTGCCTGCAGCAGCATCCTTCTCCAGTCACAGACAGCGCTTGACCCGCATGGTGGCTGACTACATGGGGTCCTTCAGCAGGCTTGACAGCGTGGCCCCTGTTGATCCCATGGAGTATTGGGTCAAGCACCTGCCGATCTGGAGCGAGCTTGCGCAGTACGCCCTGGAAGTGCTCTCCTGCCCCCCTTCCAGCGTACTGTAAGAGCGTTGCTTCAGTGCAGCCGGTGGAGTCGTCACTGAGAAGCGATCTCGTCTGTCTCACAAGTCTGTGGACAGACTGACAGTTTTTCAAAATGAACCAGGCTTGGGTGGAAGGCGAATTCATGGCCCCTGTTGTCGGCGAGAGGGGTACATGAAGTGACGACTGGCACACAGACATACACCTGCTGCTGCTGCTGCTGCTGTTATATTTCATCCTGCTGTTTGTGTCTCCACTGCCAGGGAACACATTACAAGGTGCTGCTGCCCAAGCACCACCAGCTATTACGCTCAAAAATAGCTGCATTTGAAAAAAAAAATTGTAATTATTTTAGAGGTGTCCGGGTTGAAAACTGTGCTGTCCCAATTGTGTATTGGACACAATGTGGGCTTCACGACCGCTGTCTGGAACCTCATGCTGTGTATTTATGGCCCTGGAACCACCGCTAGGACCCAGGGCCTACTATGTCTCGCTGCCTGCCCTCCTGCCTGCTGCCAAATGCCAGTCTGCCACACACACTTATCCTCCTCACGCTGCCTGCTGTTATATTTCCTCCTGCTGTCTGTGTGTTTCCACTGCCAGGGAAAACATTACAAGGTGCTGCTGCCCAAGCGCAACCAGCTATTACGCTCAAAAATAGCTGCATTAATTTGAAAAAAAACAAATAAATTGTAATTATTTTAGAGGTGTCCGGGTTGAAAACTGTGCTGTCCCAATTGTGTATTGGACACAATGTGGGCTTCACGACCGCTGTCTGGAACCTCATGTTCATTTACGGCCCTGGAACCACCGCTAGGACCCAAGGCCTACTATGTCTCGCTGCCTGCCCTCCTGCCTGCTGCCAAATGCCAGTCTGCCACTAGAGATGGGCCGAACCTCCGATTTTAGGTTCGCGAACCGGGTTCGCGAACTTTCGCGTAACGTTCGGTTCGCGTTAAAGTTCACGAACCGCAGAAGACTTCAATGGGGATGCGAACTTTGAAAAAAAAAATAATTATGCTGGCCACAAAACTGATGGAAAAGATGATTCAAGGGGTCTAACACCTGGAGGGGGGCATGGCGGAGTGGGATACATGCCAAAAGTCCTGGGGAAAAATCTGGATTTGACGCAAAGCAGCGTTTTAAGGGCAGAAATCACATTGAATGCTAAATGACAGGCCTAAAGTGCTTTAAAACATCTTGCATGTGTATACATCAATCAGGTAGTGTAATTAAGGTACTGCTTCACACTGACACACCAAACTCACCGTGTAACGCACTGCAAACAGCTGTTTGTGTAGTAATGGCCGTGCTGGACTGGTGCGCACCATGGCGAGAGTGCAGGTTTTGGTGGCTTTACAGCCCATATGGTCGCCTGGCTGATGTAGCTGAATGACAGAACAGTGACTGTCCAGCTGATCAAATTTGGTCTGACCACAATGAAGCAACGAACTTATTATCTTTTGTGTGCCCCCCGAGACACTCATCTAGGCGCCGGTCATTGCTTCATTGTGATACGCAAGCCCCTTCACCGCGGCAAGGTAATGATCACGAAGGGGAATGGGCGCATGTACATGCCTTTTCTTTTGTTGTTGCAGCTGCCCGCAGTGCAGCCAGAAAAATTAGGCAGTCATGTACACGCACCAGAAAAATTATTACAGCGGCCGCTGCTAGCAGCGGCCTAAAAAATTCAGCAATCCGCCTGGAGTCCCGGACCCTGTTGGTGGTGGCGGAGAAGGTAGTCAAGTGGCCTGCAGGCAGACATGCTGTGTGGAGGGACTGGGAGCGACTTAGTCTTCTTGGGGCAGGCCAGGCAGCCAGTCACACGGCGTGCAGGCAGAGATGCTGTGTGTGCGGGGACTGACTTAGTCCGGGATCCATGCCTCATTCATTTTGATAAAGGTGAGGTACTTAACACTTTTGTGATTTAGGCGACTTCTCTTCTCTGTGACAATGCCTCCAGCTGCGCTGAAGGTCCTTTCTGACAGGATGCTTGCGGCAGGGCAGGAGAGAAGTTGGATGGCAAATTGGGACAGCTCTGGCCACAGGTCAAGCCTGCGCACCCAGTAGTTCAAGGGTTCCTCATCGCTGTTCACAGCAGTGTCTACATCCACACTTAAGGCCAGGTAGTCGGCTACCTGCCGTTCCAGGCGTTGGTGGAGGGTGGATCCGGAAGGGCTACGGCGAGGCGTTGGACTGAAGAACGTCCGCATGTCCGACATCACCATGAGATCGCTGGAGCGTCCTGTCTTTGACTGCGTGGACACGGGAGGAGGATTAGTGGCAGTGGTACCTTGCTGGCGTTGTGCTGTCACATCACCCTTAAAGGCATTGTAAAGCATAGTTGACAGCTGGTTCTGCATGTGCTGCATCCTTTCCACCTTCCGGTGAGTTGGTAACAGGTCCGCCACTTTGTGCCTGTACCGAGGGTCTAGTAGTGTGGCCACCCAGTACAGCTCATTCCCCTTGAGGTTTTTTATACGGGGGTCCCTCAACAGGCAGGACAGCATAAAAGATGACATCTGCACAAAGTCGGATCCAGTACCCTCCATCTCCTCTTGCTCTTCCTCAGTGACGTCACGTAAGTCAACCTCCTCCCCCCAGCCGCGAACAATACCATGGGAAGGTTGAGCAGCACAAGCCCCCTGCGACGCCTGCTGCGGGTGTTCTCCTGCCGCCGTCCCCTCCTCCTCCTCCTCCCCCAAAGAAACACCTTGCTCATCATCCTCTGAGTCTGACTCGTCTTCTGCACATGACTTCTCTTCTTCCTCCTCCTCCCCCCTCTGTGCTGCCGCAGGTGTTGAGGAAACAGCTGGGTCTGATGAAAATTGGTCCCATGCCTGTTCCTGCCGTAACGGTTCCTGGTCACGCTCATTCACAGCTTCATCCGCCACTCTACGCACAGCACGCTCCAAGAAGTAAGCGTAGGGAATTAAGTCGCTGATGGTGCCCTCACTGCGGCTCACCAGGTTGGTCACCTCCTCAAATGGGCCTGCATGCATTTTTCATCAGTGTCCAGTTGTCGGGCCAGAACATCCCCATCTTCCCAGACTGTTTCATTCTACTGTAGTTGTAGAGGTAGTGGGTGACGGCTTTCTTCTGTTCTAGCAGGCGGGAGAACATGAGCAGGGTCGAATTCCAGCGAGTCGGGCTATCGCAAATGAGGCGTCTCACCGGCATGTTGTTTTTCCGCTGAATTTCTGCAAATCGTGCCATGGCTGTGTAAGACTGCCTCAAATGCCCACAGAACTTCTTGGCCTGCTTCAGGACATCCGCTAAGCCAGGGTACTTTGCCACAAATCTTTGAACAACTAGATTCATGACATGTGCCATGCAGGGTATGTGTGTCAGCTTCCCCATATGCAAAGCGGCAAGCAGATTGCTGCCGTTGTCGCACACCACGTTGCCTATCTCCAGGTGGTGCGGGGTCAGCCACTCATCCACCTGTTTCTTAAGAGCAGCCAGGAGAGCTGCTCCAGTGTGACTCTCCGCTTTGAGACAAGACATGTCTAAGATGGCGTGACAGCGTCGTACCTGGCATGCAGCATAGGCCCTGCGGAGCTGGGGCTGTGTAGCTGGAGAGGAGAACTGCCACTCAGCCAAGGAGGAGGAGGACAGCGAAGAGCATGTAGCAGGAGGAGAGGAGGTGGCAGGAGGCCTGCCTGCAAGCCGTGGAGGTGTCACAATTTGGTCCGCTGCGCCCTGCTTGCCATCGTTCACCACCAGGTTCACCCAATGGGCTGTGTACGTAATGTAGCGGCCCTGCCCGTGCTTGGCAGACCAGGCATCCGTGGTCAGGTGTACCCTTGACCCAACGCTCTTCGCAAGAGATGACACCACTTGCCTCTCAACTTCACGGTGCAGTTGGGGTATGGCCTTTCTCGAAAAATAAGTGCGGCCTGGCATCTTCCACTGCGGTGTTCCGATGGCCACAAATTTACGGAAGGCCTCACAGTCCACCAGCTGGTATGGTAACAGCTGCCGAGCTAACAGTTCCGCCACGCCAGCTGTCAGACGCCGGGCAAGGGGGTGACTGGCCGAAATTGGCTTCTTCCGCTCAAACATTTCCTTCACGGACACCTGACTGCTGCTGTGGGCAGAGGAGCAGGAAGCGCTCAAGGGCAGAGGCGGAGTGGAGGAGGGTGCCTGTGAAGGTGCAAGGGAGAAAGCGGCAGAAGCAGATGATGCACCTGAAGGAGGAAGAGGAGAAGAAGGGTGACTTTTCTTTTGTGTGCTGCTGCTGCTTTTGCTCAGGTGGCCATCCCATTGCTGTTTGTGCCTTTTCTCCAGGTGCCTTCGTAAGGCACTTGTCCCTACGTGAGTGTTGGCCTTTCCACGGCTCAATTTTTGTTGGCAGAGCGAACAGATGGCTTTGGTCCGATCTGAGGCACACACATTAAAAAATTTCCACACCGCTGAGCCACCCTGGGATGTGGGCACTATGGGGACCCCAGCAGCTGATGCTGAAGGACAAGTTGGCTGGCTGTACATAGGTGGCGATACATGGTGCCGGACACTGCCACCAGCTGTTTCTGACGAAGAGCTGCCCCAGCTTCTTTCAGCAACTTCTCTCCTCCTACTACTCTCTGACTCCCCCTCTGAACTGTCCCCCTCTTCATCTCCTCTATTGGGAACATACAGAGGATCCCTATCATCGTCATCATCGTAATCATCCTGCCCAGCTTCGCTTGCCTCAGACAAATCCAAACATGCACCATCAGTAGGTCCTTCATCCTCCTTACACGTTACATCCATAGTGTTGCCGGGTAACTCAAATATATGAGCTGGTGAAAAATTATCTGGCTGTAACAACAATGGCTGTGCATCAGTGATTTCAACACTAAATAATTCTTGCGAAGTGTCAAATGCAGCGGAAGTGGTGCTAGTAGTAGCGCTGGTGGCTGAGCAAGATGAAGTGTTCTGTGTCGCTAAATACTCAACCACGTCCTGACAATCTTGGGAGGTGATGGGACGTGCCTTCTTCCGAGCACTGTACTGTGGGCCAGGTCCACACGAAATTACATTTACACGACCTCGCGCAGACCTGCCGGTCGGCCTTCCTCTGGCTCTGGCACTACCTCTTCCTCTACCTGTTTTGTCCATATCGGGTATGCACGGAGTGGTATATCACACTGCGTGCACTCACGTAGGTAGGTGGGTTCACTTAACTGCACAGGTATGCGCACTGATGCGGTGGGTTCACTGAACACAACAGGTATGCAGTGGCGGGTTTACTGGACACAACAGGTATGCAGTGGCGGGTTCACTGAACACAACAGGTATGCAGTGGCGGGTTCACTGAACAGAACAGGTATGCAGTGGCGGGTTCACTGAACACAACAGGTATGCAGTGGCAGGTTCACTGAACACAACAGGTATGCAGTGGCGGGTTCACTGAACAGGTATGCAGTGGCGAGTTCACTGAACAGTACAGGTATACAGTGGCGGGTTCACTGAACACAACAGGTATGCAGTGGCGGGTTCACTGAACAGGTATGCAGTGGCGGGTTCACTGAACAGTACAGGTATACAGTGGCAGGTTCACTGAACAGAACAGGTATGCAGTGGCGGGTTCACTGAACACAACAGGTATGCAGTGGCGGGTTCACTGAACACAACAGGTATGCAGTGGCGGGTTCACTGAACAGGTATGCAGTGGCGGGATCACTGAACAGTACATGTATACAGTGGCGGGTTTACTGAACACAACAGGTATGCAGTGGCGGGTTCACTGAACAGGTATACAGTGGCGGGTTCACTGAACAGAACAGGTATACAGTGGCGGGTTCACAGAACAGGTATGCAGTGGTGGGTTCACAGCACAGGTATGCAGTGGCAGGTTCACTGAACAGGTATGCAGTGATGGGTTCACAGCACAGGTATGCAGTGGCAGGTTCACTGAACAGGTATGCAGTGATGGGTTCACAGAACAGGTATGCAGTGGTGGGTTCACAGCACAGGTATGCAGTGGCAGGTTCACTGAACAGGTATGCAGTGATGGGTTCACAGAACAGGTATGCAGTGGTGGGTTCACAGCACAGGTATGCAGTGACAGGTTCACTGAACAGGTATGCAGTGATGGGTTCACAGCACAGGTATGCAGTGGCAGGTTCACTGAACAGGTATGCAGTGATGGGTTCACAGAACAGGTATGCAGTGGTGGGTTCACAGCACAGGTATGCAGTGGCAGGTTCACTGAACAGGTATGCAGTGATGGGTTCACAGAACAGGTATGCAGTGGCAGGTTCACTGAACAGGTATGCAGTGGTGGGTTCACAGTACAGGTATGCAGTGGTGGGTTCACAGAACAGGTATGCAGCCAGCCAGGAACAAGTTAAGCCTAACAAATCTTTCCCTGAGAGACAGTCTGCAGCAGCTCGCCCTACTCTCACTAACGCAGGCAGCACATGAGTGACCGTAATGGCCGCCGCTGCCTGCCTTATATAAGGGGGGGTGGGGCTCCAGGGGCTAGTGTAGCCTAATTGGCTACACTTGGCCTGCTGACTGTGATGTAGAGGGTCAAAGTTGACCCTCAAGGTGCATTATGGGGCGAACCGAACTTCCGCAAAGGTTCGCCAGCGGGACGCGAACGCGAACCACCAAAGTTCGCGTGGAACCGTTCGCCGGCGAACCGTTCGGCCTATCTCTATCTGCCACACACACTTATCCTCCTCACGCTGCCTGCTGTTATATTTCCTCCTGCTGTCTGTGTCTCCTCTCCGCTGCCAGGGAACACCTTACAAGGTGCTGTTGCCCAAGCGCCACCAGCTATTACGCTCAACAATAGCTGTAATAATTAAAAAAATAAAGAAATTTGTAATTATTTTAGAGGTGTCCGGGTTGAAAACTGTGCTGTCCCAATTGTGTATTGGACACAATGTGGGCTTCACGACCGCTGTCTGGAACCTCATACTGTTCATTTACGGCCCTGGGACCACCGCTAGGACCCAGGGCCTACTATGTCTCGTTGCCTGCCCTCCTGCCTGCTGCCAAATGCCAGTCTGCCACACACACTTATCCTCCTCACGCTGCCTGCTGTTATATTTCCTCCTGCTGTCTGTGTCTCCTCTCCGCTGCCAGGAAACACATTACAAGGTGCTGGTGCCCAAGCGCCACCAGCTATTACGCTCAAAAATAGCTGCATTCATTTGAAAAAAAAAAATGTGTAATTATTTTAGAGGTGTCCGGGTTGAAAACTGTGCTGTCCCAATTGTGTATTGGACACAATGTGGGCTTCACGACCGCTGTCTGGAACCTCATGCTTTTCATTTACGGCCCTGGGACCACCGCTAGGACCCAGGGCCTACTATGTTTCGCTGCCTGCCCTCCTGCCTGCTGCCAAATACCAGTCTGCCACACACACTTATCCTCCTCACGCTGCCTGCTGTTATATTTCCTCCTGCTGTCTGTGTCTCCTCTTCACTGCCAGTGAACACATTACAAGGTGCTGTTGCCCAAGCGCTACCAGCTACAGGCATGGTCGGAAGAGCCCATTTCCGTTTCCGGGACAATTCCGCATACCGTCATACCGAAATTCCGCTACCGTTTCATTCCGACGGTATTCCGGAGCTGTTCCGCGGAATTCCGACGTATCCGGAATTCCGTCGGAAAAAATTTAAAATCCCTCCTCCTCCTCCTCCTCCATCCTTATTCATGCTACTTTTTCTATTGAATTGATCATAATGGTAGGATGGTTTATGCTAGGCCAGCTTTAGCATGTAGTGTGGTTCATGGTCTAGAGGGTAAGACAGATACCTACTACACACTGTGTCCAGTGTTCAAATCCCAGCTATGGTATATAAGCTGTTTTGAAAATCTGCAATCCTACTTGATGATATAAGAGGGGAGAGAGAGAGAGAGAGAGAGAGAGAGAGAGAGAGAGAGAGAGAGAGAGAGAGAGAGAGAGAGAGAGAGAGAGAGAGAGAGAGAGAGAGAGAGAGAGAGAGAGAGAGAGAGAGAGACTTATCCTCCTCACGCTGCCTGCTGTTATATTTCCTCCTGCTGTCTGTGTCTCCTCTCCGCTGCCAGGGAACACATTACAAGGTGCTGTTGCCCAAGCGCCACCAGCTATTACGCTCAACAATAGCTGCAATAATTAAAAAAATAAAGAAATTTGTAATTATTTTAGAGGTGTCCGGGTTGAACTGTGCTGTCCCAATTGTGTATTGGACACAATGTGGGCTTCACGACCGCTGTCTGGAACCTCATGCTGTTCATTTATGGCCCTGGTACCACCGCTAGGTACCAGGGCCTATTATGTCAGTCACATCACACTGCCTGACACACATTACTCCTCCTCATGTAGCTGCATTGAGCTTCTGCTGTCTGTGTGCTGCTACCACTGCCAGGGAGAACAGAAGAAGAACTATTTTCTACTGCCACCTGCCCACCCACTCTCCTACCGAGTACCGACCGACTATTACCTCACACTACAAATAGCTGCAAGCCTGCAACTACTACTTCCTCCTCCAGCTGGTGTCTGTGTTTTACCACCGCCAGGGTACACAGAAAAAGGCGCTGTGGCTTGCAATGTGCCACTACCTACCTATTATGCCATCAACACAAATATAACTATGGTGTTATTACAATAAAATATTTCCACAAATGAAGTAAAAAAAAAATATTACAAAAGAAAGGAAAACCAAGACACATAATATAATGATAGAGAAGAAGAGGAAGAAGAAGAAGAAGATGATGAAGAAGAAGAATATATAGAAAAAGAAGATATAGAAGAAGATGAAGAAGATGAAGAAGATATAGAAGAAGAAGAATATATAGAAAAAGAAGATATAGAAGAAGATGAAGAAGATATAGAAGAAGAAGATGAAGAAGATGAAGAAGAAGAAGAAGAAGAAGAAGAAGAAGAAGAAGAAGAAGAAGAAGAAGAAGAAGAAGAAGAAGAAGAAGAAGAAGAAGAAGAAGAAGAAGAAGAAGATATAGAAGAAGAAGAAGATATAGAAGAAGAAGAAGATATAGAAGAAGAAGAAGATGAAGATATAGAAGAAGAAGAAGAAGATGAAGATATAGAAGAAGAAGAAGATATAGAAGAAGAAGAAGATATAGAAGAAGAAGAAGATATAGAAGAAGAAGAAGATGAAGATATAGAAGAAGAAGAAGAAGATGAAGATATAGAAGAAGAAGAAGAAGAAGAAGAAGATATAGAAGAAGAAGAAGATATAGAAGAAGAAGAAGATATAGAAGAAGAAGAAGATGAAGATATAGAAGAAGAAGAAGAAGATGAAGATATAGAAGAAGAAGAAGAAGATGAAGATATAGAAGAAGAAGAAGAAGATGAAGATATAGAAGAAGAAGAAGAAGAAGATATAGAAGAAGAAGAAGAAGAAGAAGATATAGAAGAAGAAGAAGAAGAAGAAGATATAGAAGAAGAAGAAGAAGAAGATATAGAAGAAGAAGAAGATATAGAAGAAGAAGAAGAAGATATAGAAGAAGAAGAAGAAGATATAGAAGAAGAAGAAGAAGAAGAAGAAGATATAGAAGAAGAAGAAGAAGAAGATATAGAAGAAGAAGAAGATATAGAAAAAGAAGATATAGAAGAAGATGAAGAAGATATAGAAGAAGAAGATGAAGAAGATATAGAAGAAGAAGAAGAAGAAGAAGAAGAAGAAGAAGAAGAAGAAGAAGAAGAAGAAGAAGAAGAAGAAGAAGAAGAAGAAGAAGAAGAAGAAGAAGAAGATATAGAAGAAGAAGAAGAAGAAGATATAGAAGAAGAAGAAGATGAAGATATAGAAGAAGAAGAAGAAGAAGAAGAAGATATAGAAGAAGAAGAAGATGAAGATATAGAAGAAGAAGAAGATGAAGATATAGAAGAAGAAGAAGAAGAAGAAGAAGATATAGAAGAAGAAGAAGAAGATATAGAAGAAGAAGAAGAAGATATAGAAGAAGAAGAAGATATAGAAGAAGAAGAAGATATAGAAGAAGAAGAAGATGAAGAAGAAGAAGAAGAAGAAGAAGAAGAAGAAGAAGAAGAAGAAGAAGAAGAAGAAGAAGAAGAAGAAGAAGATATAGAAGAAGAAGAAGATATAGAAGAAGAAGAAGATATAGAAGAAGATATAGAAGAAGAAGAAGATATAGAAGAAGAAGAAGATATAGAAGAAGAAGAAGAAGAAGAAGAAGATAGAGAAGAAGAAGATGAAGATGACGTAAATGAAGACTTCCAACAACCATTTTGGACACACCTTCTCATGCAAACACTTTTCATGAAGTTGATTTACTTTTTTTGAGACCTTTTTTATAACTACTACATCACCACATAATCACTTGATGTTTTTCTTCATAAAAAAGGTGGTTTCATGCATCATTGACTTCCTATACAAGTTTTACAAGCTATTTAGGGCCCTTTCACACCAGAGGGATTTTTTGGCGTTTTAACGCCACGGCCGAAGTTGGCGTTTTGCTAGGTAAAAGAAAGTCCATAGACTTTCATTTTACCTTTCACATCTAACTCGGCGTTTTGGAGCGTTGCGTTTCAACGCTCCCAGGAGCTTTTTCAGGGCTGTTAACAGCCGAAGTTGGCTGTTGGCGTTTCAATGATAGTCAATGGAAAATGCCAACTTCAGCGTTTTCAAAGCCTTTTGAAAGCGTTTTACAGCTATCTTGTTCACTTATTTTTATAGAAGAAAAAAAAAAGGACGTTTTCATATGAGCTGTAAAACTCTTTCAAAAGGCTTTGAAAACGCTATGTATTGGCGTTAAGCAAAAGGCTGACTTTCAGCCTTTTCTACCGCAGCCTCTAGTGTGAAAGAGCCCTTAAGGCCAGCTCGAATATTTTACTCGAATACAGACTCGGATAGTGACGTCGGATATCCGAGGTCGAATCGGATATTCGATTACATCGGATATCCGACTTCGAGTGAATTCGGATAGTTTACTATCCGAATTTGACCAAACTCGAATAGGATAATGAGGTATCCGAGCAACACTGGGTATATGCAGTGAGCTGGGTTCACTCAACACAACAGGTAGTAGGTATATGCAGTGAGCTGGGTTCACTCAACACAACAGGTAGTAGGTATATGCAGTGAGCTGGGTTCACTCAACACTACAGGTAGTTATGTGCACTGATGAGGTGGGTTAAGTAAACGCAACAGGTAGTAGGTATATGCAGTGAGCTGGGTTCACTCAACACAAAGCTAGGTATATGCAGTGATGAGGAGGGTTAAGTAAACACAACAGGTAGTATGTATATGCAGTGAGCTGGGTTCACTCAACACAACAGGTAGTTATGTGCAGTGATGAAGTGGGTTAAGTAAACACAACAGGTAGTAGGTATATGCAGTGAGCTGTGTTCACTCAACACTACAGGTAGTTATGTGCACTGATGAGGTGGGTTAAGTAAATGCAACAGGTAGTAGGTATATGCAGTGAGCTGGGTTCACTCAACACTACAGGTAGTAGGTATATGCAGTGAGCTGGGTTCACTCAACACAACAGGTATATGTAGTAGGTGTATGCAGTAGGTATATGTAGTAGGTGTATGCAGTGAGCTAGGTTTACTCAACACAACAGGTAGTTATGTGCAGTGATGAGGTGGGTTAAGTAAACACAACAGGTAGTAGGTATATGCAGTGAGCTGGGTTCACTCAACACAACAGGTAGTAGGTATATGCAGTGAGCTGGGTTCACTCAACACAGCAGGTAGTAGGTGTATGCAGTGAGCTGGGTTTACTCAACACAACAGGTAGTTATGTGCAGTGATGAGGTGGGTTAAGTAAACACAAGAGGTAGTAGGTATATGCAGTGAGCTGGGTTCACTCAACACAACAGGTAGTAGGTATATGCAGTGAGCTGTGTTCACTCAACACTACAGGTAGTTATGTGCAGTGATGAGGTGGGTTAAGTAAACACAACAGGTAGTAGGTATATGCAGTGAGCTGGGTTCACTCAACACTACAGGTAGTAGGTATATGCAGTGAGATGGGTTCACTCAACACAACAGGTAGTAGGTATATGCAGTGAGCTGGGTTCACTCAACACAACAGGTAGTTATGTGCACTGATGAGGTGGGTTAAGCAAACGCAACAGGTAGTAGGTATATGCAGTGAGCTGGGTTCACTCAACACAACAGGTAGTAGGTATATGCCCTGAGCTGGGTTCACTCAACACTACAGGTATTAGGTATATGCAGTGCGCTGGGTTCACTCAACACAACAGGTAGTAGGTATATGCAGTAAGCTGGGTTCACTCAACACTACAGGTAGTAGGTATATGCAGTGAGCTGGGTTCACACAACACTACAGGTAGTTATGTGCAGTGATGAGGTGGGTTAAGTAAACACAACAGGTAGTAGTAGGATGCAGTGAGCTGGGTTCACTCAACACAAAGCTAGGTATATGCAGTGATAAGGTGGGTTAATTAAACACAACAGGTAGTAGGTATATGCAGTGAGCTGGGTTCACTCAACACTACAGGTAGTTATGTGCAGTGATGAGGTGGGTTAAGTAGGATGCAGTGAGGTAGTAGTAGGATGCAGTGAGATGGGTTCACTCAACACAAAGCTAGGTATATGCAGTGATGAGGTGGGTTAAGTAAACACAACAGGTAGTAGGTATATGCAGTGAGCTGGGTTCACTCAACACAACAGGTAGTAGGTATATGCAGTGAGCCGGGTTCACTCAACACAACAGGTAGTTATGTGCAGTGATGAAGTGGGTTAAGTAAACACAACAGGTAGTAGGTATATGCAGTGAGCTGGGTTCACTCAACACAACAGGTAGTAGGTGTATGCAGTGAGCTGGGTTTACTCAACACAACAGGTAGTTATGTGCAGTGATGAGGTGGGTTAAGTAAACACAAGGGGTAGTAGGTATATGCAGTGAGCTGGGTTCACTCAACACAACAGGTAGTAGGTATATGCAGTGAGCTGTGTTCACTCAAAACTACAGGTAGTTATGTGCAGTGATGAGGTGGGTTAAGTAAACACAACAGGTAGTAGGTATATGCAGTGAGCTGGGTTCACTCAACACAACAGGTAGTAGGTATATGCAGTGAGCTGGGTTCACTCAACACTACAGGTAGTAGGCATATGCAGTGAGATGGGTTCACTCAACTCAACAGGTAGTAGGTATATGCAGTGAGCTGGGTTGACTCAACACAACAGGTAGTTATGTGCACTGATGAGGTGGGTTAAGTAAACGCAACAGGTAGTAGGTATATGCAGTGAGCTGGGTTCACTCAACACAACAGGTAGTAGGTATATGCCCTGAGCTGGGTTCACTCAACACTACAGGTATTAGGTATATGCAGTGCGCTGGGTTCACTCAACACAACAGGTAGTAGGTATATGCAGTGAGCTGGGTTCACTCAACACTACAGGTAGTAGGTATATGCAGTGAGCTGGGTTCACTCAACACTACAGGTAGTTATGTGCAGTGATGAGGTGGGTTAAGTAAACACAACAGGTAGTAGTAGGATGCAGTGAGCTGGGTTCACTCAACACAAAGCTAGGTATATGCAGTGATGAGGTGGGTTAAGTAAACACAACAGGTAGTAGGTAGAGTTGGGCCGAACCTCCGATTTTAGGTTCGCGAACCCTGTTCGCGAACTTCCGCGAAAGGTTCGGTTCGCGAAAAAGTTCGCGAACCGCAATAGACTTCAATGGGGAGGCAAACTTTCAAAGTTTTAAAAAATTCTATCAACTGGAAAAATGATAGAAAACATGTTTCAAAAGCTCTAATACCTGGAGCCACACCTAATTGAGTGAAATACACATCACTGCTGGAGGACCCGCCCACCCTCCCTCCTCCTCCTCCTCCTCCTCCTCCTCCTCCAAGCAAGGTCCTTTATACCATTTGCCTACCTACACTAATTAGTTATGGGACAGCTGCTACACACTCTGCTAGGGAGATTTTAATTACCCTCCACCCTTCTCCTCCCTCCACCCTTCTACCCTTCTACCTATTCCCTCCTCCCTCCTCCCTCCTCCCTCCTACCAGAGGGAGGAGGATCTCTTCTGCCAGGGAATTATACTATTTTAAAAACCAGTATACATCATACCATAGCTGGGAATACATACATGAGTATACATCATACCATAGCTGGGGATACATACATGAGTATACATCATACCATAGCTGGGAATTGAACCCAGATCTCACTGTGTGGTGGGCACGTCACCCTAAGCACTGTACCACTACAGAAGTAAGTGAAGCTAGCCTAAAATTTAACATTTATGCTCAATGCAATAGAACCATTAGGTTGCTTAAAGGAGAACTGTAGTGAGAGGTATATGGAGGCTGCCATATTGATTTCCTTTTAAGCTATACCAGTTGCCTGGCAGCCCTGCTGATCTATTTGGCTGCAGTAGTGTGAATCACACCAGAAACAAGTATGCAGCTAATTTTTCCTTTTAAAATAATACCAGTTGCCTGAATCGCCTGCTGATCCTGTGTCTCTAATACTTTTAGCCACAGCCCCTGAACAAGCATGCAGATCAGGTGCTCTGACTGAAGTCAGACTGGATTAGCTGCATGCTTGTTTCAGGGTGTGATTCAGCCACTATTGCAGTCACAAAGATCAGCTGGACTGCCAGGCAACTGGTATTGTTTACAGGAAACAGCCATATCACTCTCAGTTAAGGTTCCCTTTAAAGGAGAACTGTAGTGAAAGGTATATGGAGGCTACCATATTGATTTCCTTTTAAGCAATACCAGTTACCTGGCTATCCTGCAGATCCTCTGCCTCCAATACTTTTAGCCCTAGACCCTGAACAAGCATGCAGCAGATCTGGTGTTTGACATTTTTGTAAGATCTGACAAGATTAGCTGCATGCTTGTTTCTGGTGTGATTCACACTACTTCAGCCAAATAGATCAGCAGGGCTGCCAGGCAACTGGTATAGCTTAAAAGGAAATCAATATGGCAGCCTCCATATACCTCTCACTACAGTTCTCCTTTAAGCAACCTAATGGTTCTATTGCATTGAGCATTAATGGTACATTTTAGGCTAGCTTCACTTACTACTGTAGTGGTACAGTGCTTAGGGTGACGTGCCCACCACACAATGAGATCTGGGTTCAATTCCCAGCTATGGTATGATGTATACTCATGTATGTATCCCCAGCTATGGTATGATGTATACTCATGTATGTATTCCCAGCTATGGTATGATGTATACTGGTTTTTAAAATAGTATAATTCCCTGGCAGAAGAGACCCTCCCCCCTCCGGTAGGAGGGAATAGGTAGAAGGGTAGAAGTGAGGAGGCCAATTAAAATCTCCCTAGCAGAGTGTGTAGCAGCTGTCCCATAACTAATTAGTGTAGGCAGACAACTGAGTCAAATGGTATAAAGGACCTAGCTTGAAGGGAGGGTGGGTGAGTTCTCAAGCAGTGTGTTTCACAATAACATGTCTGCTGACAGTGAAATGGAGGGTAAAAATTTTGCTTTATGGGGCGAAGCGAACTTCCGCAAACGTTCGCCTGCGGCACCCGCGCGAGAACCCCGTTCGCCGGCGAACCGTTCGGCCCAACTCTAGTAGTAGGTATATGCAGTGAGCTGGGTTCACTCAACACAACAGGTAGTAGGTATATGCAGTGAGCTGGGTTCACTCAACACTACAGGTAGTTATGTGCAGTGATGAGGTGGGTTAAGTAAACACAACAGGTAGTAGGTATATGCAGTGAGCTGGGTTTACTCAACACTACAGGTAGTTATGTGCAGTGATGAGGTGGGTTAAGTAAACACAGCAGGTAGTAGTAGGATGCAGTGAGCTGGGTTCACTCAACACAAAGCTAGGTATATGCAGTGATGAGGTGGGTTAAGTAAACACAACAGGTACTGGGTATTTGCAGTACTGGGTAGTACAATGTGCAGCTCCCTGTCACACACACAGGCAGTCACTGAATGTGCTGGGCTGCTGGCAGTGGCACACACACTATCAATTAGCAAGGCTGTGCATGCAACAAAAGTGTCAGTTTGACACAGTAAAAAAAAAAAGTACAGGATGAGCTCTGACAAGAGCTAGGGTGCTATAAAAGCAATAACAATCAGCCAGGAGCAAACTAAGCAGCCAAGAACCTAACTAATCTGTCCCTAGAAGAACAAGTCTGCAGCAGCTGTCCCTTTCCTCTCACTAGTAGTGTTGGGCGAACACCTAGATGTTCGGGTTCGCGAACGTTCGCCGAACATTGCCGCGATGTTCGGGTGTTCGCGCCGAACTCCGAACATAATGGAAGTCAATGGGGACCCGAACTTTTGTGCTTTGTAAAGCTTCCTTACATGCTACGTACCCCAAATTAGCAGGGTATGTGCACCTTGGGAGTGGGTACAAGAGGAAAAAAAATATTTGAAAAAGAGCTTATAGTTTTTGAGAAAATTGATTGTAAAGTTTCAAAGGAAAAACTGTCTTTTAAATGTGGAAAATGTCATGTTTCTTTGCACAGGTAACATGCTTTTTGTCGCCATGCAGTCATAAATGTAATACAGAGAAGAGGTTCCAGGAAAAGGTACCGGTAACGCTAACCCAGCAGCAGCAGCACACGTGATGGAACAGGAGCAGGCGCAGGAGGAGAAGGCCATGCTTTTTGAGACACAACAACCCAGGCCTTGCATGAGGACAAGAAGCGTGCGGATAGCATGCTTTTTACCGGCATGCAGTCATAAATGTAATAAAGATAAGAGGTTCAATAAACAGGGACCGGGCGTCAACGCTAACCCAGCAGCAGCAGACGTGATGGAACAGGAGGAGGCACAGGAGGAGAAGGCCACGCTTTCAGGTGCAACTCAGGTCTTGCATGAGGACAAAAAAATGTGTGCGCAAAGCAATGCAATGAGTAGTTTTCAGGACACAATGGGCTATTCGGAGGAGCTATTCCCACCCCCACAATCTTCTACCTGTGAAAGGTCAATGGAACAGCCACAAATGTTGTGCCCGGATTCACAACCTTTTTCTGTGGAAAATGCACCTCGCACTGAAATGCAAGGCGAGGCCGAGGATGAACATGACAACAACTCAACATGACGCAAAATGGGGGCGGAACAGAAAGCTGCTTTCAATGTTTTGAAGGCCTTAATTGCCTCCGGTGGCCAGTTAGATGCATCATTCATCACACCCAAATCCCAGAGCAATGTGTGCAGGAATATGAATCGCAGGAGGTGTACCGAGATCATCTGGACAAGTGACCAAGTGACCAAGTGACAAGTGACCAAATGACAAGTGACAAAGTGAAAAGTGACAAAGTGACAAAGTGACAAAATGACAAAGTGACAAAATGACAAAGTGACAAGTGACAAGTGACAAAGTGACAAGTGACAAAGTGACAAGTGACAAGTGACAAAGTGACAAGTGACAAAGTGACAAAATGACAAAGTGACAAAGTGAAAAAGTGACCAGTGACAAAGTGACAACTGAGAGGTTGTTCTGGGGAGCTCCACTGCACTCAGTCGCATATGAGGAGAGGTCTCGTCGGGACTGCTGATCCTCCTCAGCTTGCTCAAAGCCTTGAGGGTTCCTGAAGATCCTCTGCTTGGAGTTCGCCGGGGTTCAGCTTGGTGTCGGGGTCGGCGGCGTCCTCCTCACTCCAACGTGGCAGATCTTCTGTTGAAGGAAAAAAAAAAAAACATTGTTAAAAGTCCAGTACCGCTTCTGAAGGACTCACCAAGAGATGCAGGAGCGCTTCAATCTAGCGCACCATCGCTCGCTGGGTGATGTCCCTCCCTACGCGCTGGAATTCTACGCTGCACATGCTAGCACGCTTTTGCGCAGTGCCGAGGCGCATTCCAGCAGCTAGCTACCAAGCTTCTGTGGATCTGATTGGGCCACCATGTTGGATCTCTGCCAAGTCCTCCAAAATTTTGAGCAATCCACGTTGCGTGACTGAGCAGTGACAACTCTACAGTCAGCATTACAATACCACTGCTGTGTTTACTGAAGAAATCAATGTTGAAGATGGAAAACCGCTGGCATGATGCAAGTGGGGGATTCTGAAGATGAAAACGATCAGCGTGATGATACCAACATCAGGCAACCTGCCTCAGGAAACGCTGGTCCCAGCTATGACAAAGAACAGGACGAGGAACAGCTGGAGTTGGAGCAGGAATTGGATGCCCCCACTGCCGAGGGACAGAGCGGTGCACGTTGGACTTCCACAATTTAGCGGGAATGGACAGCAGAAGAGGAAGAAAGTGATGCTGGTGACGAATATGGTGCATCACAACAATCACAACGCTCACAAGAACATGAAGACAGAGGAGTCTGGCAGGACTCTCTGGCACACATGGCTCAATTCATGCTAGACTGCATTGAACGCGGCCCGCGCATTATTCACTATTCATTATTATTCATTATTCTGGAATCTGGACAACACCAATTACTGGGTTTATACCCAGTTTATACAAACACAATGTTAAAAAACTGATTGAAGAAAGTGTCAGACAGGTCAAAAATGGAACAATTCCAGCAGGCCCTTGAGGATGGAGACTTTAGAGAGGAGATTGACAACCTCCTCCTTCTCTAGCCAGTTGTACGCCGACAGACTGACTTCAGCAAACCCAGGAGGACCAGGAGGGCAGCAAAGAACACAAGCTGCTGCTAGTGCCCAAAAGGGAATGGTATTGGCAGTGTCCTTGGAGTGGGAACATTTTCTGACACCCATGCAGCAGCCCACAGAACAGCAATCGGGCAGTTCCATGTCCTCCAACACCAATCGCCTGGAGAAGATGGTCAAGGTCCAGGACTACATGTCAGATGGCGTAGCTGTGTTGAACAATCCATCTGCAGACAGACGGTGAGTGTGACAGGCAGCACAGAAGGACCATGGCAACTCACTCATAGTACCACAGTTTGATAGTGCTGCCCAAAAAATTATATGGATCCGTGGACCCGGGCACTGCGGGCAGTACTGGGAAGTGGGAACGCAGATTTTAGTACCTAAACACACGATACAACATGTTTTCCGGGGTCGGACTCTGAGGCACATACAGATGGTCCCGATCATCATCCTCATCATACAACTCTTCTCCTGAGTCTGACCCACCCACCACCTCTGCCACCCCAACATCCCCAGACACAGACCCCTCATCATCCTCAACATTAACTTGGGATGCTGGCCTGAGCCAGACCTCCTCCTCCACATCAGGCCCCATCATCTCCTCAATGGCAGCCCTCATTAATCGCTCTGGCGACGGACCGATGGACACAACGTTCTCCTCCGGGGAGGGCTGCTGCTGACCACTGGCTGCTGGGGTGGATGTTATAGCTTGCGTGGGGCGTTGGCTGTTGCTGTTGTTGGGAGTGCTGCTCACAGCGGAGGTCTCTGAGGAACTCATGGTGAGCTCATATAGTGGTTGGCGGTGAGTGGAGTATTACTGATCCCAGCAATATACACACTGACTGGCAGAGTACGCAATGCTATATAGTCTGGCTGAGCGGTGTACACAGAGTGGCAGTACACACAATGCTATATAGTCTGGCTGAGCGGTGTACACAGAGTGGCAGTAAACAATGCTATATAGTCTGGCTGAGCCGTGTACACAGAGTGGCAGTAAACAATGCTATATAGTCTGGCTTAGCGGTGTACACAGAGTGGCAGTACACACAATGCTATATAGTCTGGCTGAGCGGTGTACACAGAGTGGCAGTAAACAATGCTATATAGTCTGGCTGAGCGGTGTACACAGAGTGGCAGTAAACAATGCTATATAGTCTGGCTGAGCGGTGTACACAGAGTGGCAGTACACACAATGCTATATAGTCTGGCTGAGCATTGTACACAGAGTGGCAGTAAACAATGCTATATAGTGTGGCTGAGCGTTGTACACAGAGTGGCAGTAAACAATGCTATATAGTCTGGCTGAGCGGTGTACACAGAGTGGCAGTACACACAATGCTATATAGTCTGGCTGAGCGGTGTACACAGAGTGGCAGTACACACAATGCTATATAGTCTGGCTGAGCGGTGTACACAGAGTGGCAGTAAACAATGCTATATAGTCTGGCTGAGCGGTGTACACAGAGTGGCAGTAAACAATGCTATATAGTCTGGCTGAGCGGTGTACACAGAGTGGCAGTACACACAATGCTATATAGTCTGACTGAGTCGTGTACAGAGTGGCAGTACACACAATGCTATATAGTCTGGCTGAGCGGTGTACACAGAGTGGCAGTAAACACAATGCTATATATAGCGTGGCTGAGCGAGGTACACAGTGGCAGTACACACAATGCTATATAGTCTGGCTGAGCGGTGTACACAGAGTGGCAGTAAACACAATGCTATATATAGCGTGGCTGAGCGAGGTACACAGTGGCAGTACACACAATGCTATATAGTCTGGCTGAGCCATGTACACAGAGTGGCAGTAAACACAATGCTATATATAGTGTGGCTGAGCGAGGTACACAGTGGCAGTAACCAATGCTATATATAGTGTGGCTGAGCGAGCGGTGTACTACTGTTCCCAGCAGCGACACACAATGACTGGGGGGGACCCTGGCTAGCGTGGCTGGAGAGCGAACTACCCTGCCTGCGTACCCAAAGCTAAACCCACAGACAAATGGCGGAGATATGACGTGGTTCGGGTATTTATTTACCCGAACCACGTGACCGTTCGGCCAATCAGAGCGCGTTCGGGTCCGAACCACGTGACCCGTTCGGCCAATCACAGCGCTAGCCGAACGTTCGTGGAACGTTCGGCCATGTGCTCTTAGTTCGGCCATGTGGCCGAACTCGAACATCACCCGAACAGGGTGATGTTCTGCAGAACCCGAACAGTGGCGAACACTGTTCGCCCAACACTTCTCACTAGCAGGCACACGAGTGAGTATAATGGCCGCCAGACCCTGCCTTATATAAGGGGGGGGGGGGGAGTGGGGCTCCAGGGCTTACTGTAGCCTGAATGGCTACAATGTGCCTGCTTACTGTGATGCTGAGCAGGGCCGGATTACCGACCAGGCAACAAAAGCAGTCGCTTGGGGCCCCATTCAGAGTCAAAGGGGCCCCATCAGCACATAAACCAGCCCTCGCCATCCTGTCAGTGGTGGCTGGATGGTATAATGGTTAAAGGGAATCTAAGCAGTGCAGTATCTATGGAAAGATCATTTTAAAGCTCTCTTTCTCCTCTTTCCAATGATATATAAACCGCCGCCCTATGCCTTTTAGTTTTCACTATTTTCACGATCAAAATCGCGGCCACGGCAATTTTGCGAAAATAGCAAAAACTAAAAGGCGTAGGGTGGCAGTTTATCTATCATTGGAAAGAGGAGAAAGAGGAGAAAGAGAGCTTCAAAATGATATGCATCTTTCCATAGTTACACTGTATTACACAGAACGACTTTTCTCCAAAGTCGGCAGCTCGATTCAGCACAATGCAATGAAATATAAGGAACTCAGGGGGATATAATTACAAACATCATGCTGGTAGGTGTGAGGATGTAATTAATTAGTTGTGAGTATGCTTAAAGGCATACCCACAGGCACTGCTCGGAGTCCCTTTAAGGGCTCTGCTTCTGACACAGGAGACCAGGGTTCGATTCTCAGCTCTGCCTGTTCAGTATGCCAGCACCTATTCAGTAGGAGACCTTAGGCAAGTCTCTCTAACACTGCTACTGCCTAGTGGCTGCAGCTCTGGCGCTTTGAGTCCGCCAGGAGAAAAGCGCAATATAAATGTTATTTGTCTTGTCTTGTCAAATGATGCCGTGCTCTGCTGATTGTCTTCAGAGCCAGGCTCTCCTCCTAGGTCCCCCTCCTGCTACAGTGCGCTTTGCTGCTGCCCACTCCTCCCTCCCTTCCCACAGAGAACCACAGCTGCAGCAAGAATGATAGCAGCAGATGGCAAACGCTCACTCACCTATCCATGATCCAAGCGATAGAGATCCCCTCATCTGAAACCCATCTGTCTCTTCTACAGTGCAGCCGCTCACTCTGAACTTTCTGATTCTCAGATCAGACAGGAAGTAGGAAGTAGTAATAGTAGTAGTAACAGAGCGGCAGCACTCTAGAGGAGACAGATGGGCTCCGGATGACGGGACCTCTATTGCTTGGATCGCAATAGGTGAATGTGAGTCATCTGGTGCTGTTATTCTCCCCCGCTGCGGCTGTCTTCTCTGCTGGACTATCATATTCACTGGGATGGACGCTGCATGGTGGCTGTCTAGTTTGGGAGGAAATCGGTTGTTCAGTGGTGGGGGTGGTTATGTAATTCTGTCTGGGGAACGGCTTCCGGTTTGGCGGTGTCCAGAGCTTTCTGCTATTGCCAGGCTGGAGATGCAGGGGGAAAGTGCTGCTGCTGTGATATCTGGCGCCCTCATCACAGGGATGCCCCAGCCCCTGAGTGCAAATGTCCCAGCCATTCATCTCTCACTCTGCATTTTGCTGCTGCTATTCCCTGCATTGTGCACCCACAGAGAAAAGCGGGATGTTGCCCATAGCAACTAGTGTTGGGCGAACACCTAGATGTTCGGGTTCGCAAACGTTCGCCGAACATCGCCGCGATGTTCGGGTGTTCGCGCCGAACTCCGAACATAATGGAAGTCAATGGGGACCCGAACCTCCGTGCTTTGTAAAGCTTCCTTACATGCTACATACCCCAAATTAGCAGGGTATGTGCACCTTGGGAGTGGGTACAAGAGGAAAAAAAATATTTGAAAAAGAGCTTATAGTTTTTGAGAAAATTGATTGTAAAGTTTCAAAGGAAAAACTGTCTTTTAAATGTGGAAAATGTCATGTTTCTTTGCACAGGTAACATGCTTTTTGTCACCATGCAGTCATAAATGTAATACAGAGAAGAGGTTCCAGGAAAAGGGACTGGTAACGCTAACCCAGCACCAGCAGCAGCACACGTGATGGAACAGGAGGAGGAGACGCAGGAGGAGAAGGCCACGCTTTGTGAGACACAACAACCCAGGCCTTGCATGAGGACAAGAAGCGTGCGGATAGCATGCTTTTTACCGCCATGCAGTCATAAATGTAATAAAGATAAGAGGTTCCATAAACAGGGACCGTCACCGGCAACGCTAACCCAGCAGCAGCAGCAGCAGCACACGTGATGGAACAGGAGCAGGCGCAGGAGGAGAAGGCCATGCTTTTTTGAGACACAACAACACAGGCCTTGCATGAGGACAAAAAGCGTGCGGATATAGCAGCAATGCTTTTTGCCGCCATGCAGTCATAAATGTAATACAGATAAAAAGGTTCAATAAACAGGGACCGGAAACGCTAAACCATCCCAGATGTTCATTAGTCATGTTACTTGGTTGGGGTCCTGGAGTGTTGCGTAGTCGTTTCCAATCCAGGATTGATTCATTTTAATTTGAGTCAGACGGTCTGCATTTTCTGTGGAGAGGCGGATACGCCGATCTGTGACGATGCCTCCGGCAGCACTGAAACAGCGTTCCGACATAACGCTGGCTGCCGGGCAAGCCAGCACCTCTATTGCGTACATTGCCAGTTCGTGCCAGGTGTCTAGCTTCATGCCCGGTTTCAGGTCCAGCGGTGCCAGCCACAAATCCGTCTGTTCCTTTATTACCCTCCAAATTTCCTCCCCTGTGTGCTGCTTATCCCCAAGGCAGATCAGCTTCAGCAACGCTTGCTGACGCATGCCAACAGCTGTGCTGCACTGCTTCCACGATCCTACTGCTGCTGGTGCTGGGTTAGCGTTTCCGGATGAGGTACAGCTTTGAGATGCGTTCGAGTCAGAGAGGTAGGTGCTGCTGTTGTTATCCAGTGGGAGGGACGGCGGTGCAGCTGTTTGCGGCGTGGGCAACACCCGCGCCGTAGCAGGTGAGGAATCGCTGCCAGGCTCCACAAGGTTCACCCAGTGCGCGGTAAGGGAGATGTATCGACCCTGGCCGAACGCACTCGTCCAGGTGTCAGTGGTGAGGTGAACCTTGCAGGCAACAGCATTCTTCAAGCTTCGGGTTATTTTGCTGACCACGTGCTCATGCAACTCAGGCACTGCAGAGCGCGCAAAGTGGTAGCGGCTGGGAACCACGTAACGTGGGATGGCCACTGACATCATGCCCTTGAAGCTGTTTGTCTCCACCACTCGATATGGCAGCATTTCGCTGGCCAGAAGCTTGGCTATGCTGGCTGTTACTGCCACGGCCCGGGGGTCATTTGCTGGCAATTTCCTCTTGCGCTCAAACATCTCCGAGACAGACAACTGAACCGTAGGGCTGCACACCGAAGGGCTGTTGGTTGTTGTGTTTGATGAACACTGGGAGACCTCAAGAGCACTACTCCGGAAAGTGACAGTGTCAGCGTCGTCTGATGTTTGTGAATGTTGTGAACCACGCAATGGCTGGGCTACTGCTGCTGCTGAGGCGGGTCTGGTGCTGAGTCTGGTGAACCCAAGGGAGGCAGTGTTGCTGGTGGTACCCTGTCCTGCCGCATTTGCCCACAGTGTGGGATGTTTGGATAGCATGTGGCGGCTCATGCTGGTGGTGGAGAGGTTGTTAATACTTTTCCCCCTGCTCAGGCGGGTCTTGCACACCTTGCAAATCGCCATGGTAACATCCTCAGTGCAGTCTTCAAAGAAAGCCCAGACTTTGGAGCACCTGCCTTGCTGGCGATTTCTGTTTGCGCCTCTTTTGCCTCTCACTTGAACTTCCACGCTTGTGGTGCCTGAAATTGCGCACCGCCTACCTTGTGGCACAAGGCGAACTCGTGCAGCAGTGGGTTCTTCAACAGACTCATCTGTGCTGCTGCTACGACGGCGATGTTCTCGTTCACAAACAAAATCTGGGTCTATGTCCACATTGTCCATACCCTCCTCTTCCATCCCTTCAAACTCGTCATATGTCATTGTGGGGGGCCGCCGCCGTGGAGTAGAGCTCCCCAGAACAACCTCTGCGCAGCTCACTCCAACGTCGTCTGGTTATCTGGCAGTTGTGTGCGTGGTGTCGCTGCCGGTTGTGTCAGCTTTGTGCCCACTGGCTCCTTGTAACTGGCTGAGGACTCGGACCTCGTGCGTGATGTGCTGGTGCTGCTTAACCCACTGCTGGACGCTTGAGAGGTCATCCAAGTAATTATCTGGTCCTGTTCTTTTGGATCTGTGAGGGTGGTTGTCCTGGACAACATGGGCGGTATTGAGTGGGTTTTCTTGGGTGCTCCCCTGTGGCCTGTACGTGAACCATCAGGGGAAACACCTCTTCCCTTGCCCCTCCCTCTTTCACCGGATTTCTTCCTCATTTCACTTATCCTTAAAGTACACGCTGACTGGCAGCAGTACAGTGGCAGTACAGAAATGCTATACAGTGGTGGGTGAGCGGTGTACCACTATTGCCAGCAGCGACACAGAGCACAATGCTATACAGTGGCGGGTGAGCGGTGTACTACTGTTCCCAGCAGACACAGAGTGGCAGTAAACACAATGCTATATAGTGTGGCTGAGCCGTGTACACAGAGTGGCAGTAAACACAATGCTATATAGTCTGCTATATAGTCACCCCGAACGGGGTGATGTTCTGCAGAACCCGAACAGTGGCGAACACTGTTCGCCCAACACTACTGGGAAGTGGGAACGCAGATTTTAGTACCTAAACACACGATACAACATGTTTTACGGGGTCGGACTCTGAGGCACATACAGATGGTCCCGATCATCATCCTCATCATACAACTCTTCTCCTGAGTCTGACCCACCCACCACCTCTGCCACCCCAACATCCCCAGACACAGACCCCTCATCGTCCTCAACATTAACTTGGGATGCTGGCCTGAGCCAGACCTCCTCCTCCACATCAGGCCCCATCATCTCCTCAATGGCAGCCCTCATTAATCGCTCTGGCGACGGACCGATGGACACAACGTTCTCCTCCGGGGAGGGCTGCTGCTGACCACTGGCTGCTGGGGTGGATGTTATAGCTTGCGTGGGGCGTTGGCTGTTGCTGTTGTTGGGAGTGCTGCTCACAGCGGAGGTCTCTGAGGAACTCATGGTGAGCTCATTTAGTGGTTGGCGATGAGTGGAGTATTACTGATCCCAGCAATATACACACTGACTGGCAGAGTACGCAATGATATATAGTGTGGCTGAGCGGTGTACACAGAGTGGCAGTAAACACAATGCTATATAGTCTGGCTGAGCGAGGTACACAGTGGCAGTACACACAATGCTATATAGTCTGGCTGAGCGGTGTACACAGAGTGGCAGTAAACAATGCTATATAGTCTGGCTGAGCGAGGTACACAGTGGCAGTACACACAATGCTATATAGTCTGGCTGAGCCGTGTACACAGAGTGGCAGTAAACAATGCTATATATAGTGTGGCTGAGCGAGCGGTGTACTACTGTTTCCAGCAGCGACACACAATGACTGGGGGGGACCCTGGCTAGCGTGGCTGGAGAGCGAACTACCCTGCCTGCCTACCCAAAGCTAAACCCACAGAGAAATGGCGGAGATATGACGTGGTTCGGGTATTTATTTACCCGAACCACGTGACCTTTCGGCCAATCAGAGCGCGTTTGGGCCTGAACCACGTGACCTGTTCGGCCAATCACAGCGCTAGCCGAACGTTCCCTGAATGCGCTCTTAGTTCGGCCATATGGCCAAACAGTTTGGCTGAGCACCATCAGGTGTTCGGCCGAACTCGAACATCACCCGAACAGGGTGATGTTCTGCAGAACCTGAACAGTGGCGAACACTGTTCGCCCAACACTAATAGCAACCAGTAGCTCAGCTGCCCCGGTGTGTGCGGCATATTGCTGTGCAGCTGCATCTTCTGATTCTATTACGACATGATGAGGGGGGCCCAAATCAGTTACTTTGCTTAGGGCCCCATTTAGCCTTAATCCGGCTCTGATGCAGATGGTCAAAGTTGACCCTCATAGTGCATTATGGGGCAAATCAAACTTCCGGAAAAGTTCGAACCCCCAATGTTCGCCTGGAACCATTCGCCGGCTAACCGTTCGCTACATCTCTACTGCCATGGCTGATAAGCTCATTTGAAACACAGGCTGTTAACACTGTATATGTCTGCTTTCATCAGGATCATGGGTCACTCACAGATGTTTGAGGCCAGGGGGAACCATGCTGCACAGACAAGCAGCGCCAGGGGGGCTCAGCAGGACTCAGGAGGGCAATCAGCATCCGGTGGCTAGTCACGCTTGCGGGGGTCAGAGTTAGAGGCAGCGCCGCGCACGAGGTAATTCGAGTACCCGTGCGGCTGCTCCTATGGAGAGGGGGCCGGCCGGGCTAGAGGAGGAGGAAAGGGTGGGACCTGGGAGCTGGCTAATGTCATGCCTATTGGCTGGGGGCATGGATAGAGGCGGAAGCATTGCGGAGCACGCATGTAAACAAACCACGAACTCCCTCCAAGACAAGTTGTCACAGACGGTGACTGTAGGTGTGTAGTAGCGGTGAACCCCCCCCCCCCCCCCCGTGGCGGCGCCCCCCCATCTTGCCGCTCCAAGCCGTTGCCTGGATTGCCTGATGCCAAGAGCGCCCCTGCCCATGTGCGTTACTATGGGTTTGCCTCCAAACGGCTAACATGGGGTTTATTAAAAGTTGGGGGGGGTAAATGTCTTAAGTATCCCTTTGTTGCCCAAGCAGGCTGGCATAACCACAATGACTAAGTTAATCTGTGTGGGGCTTCACCATACTAGCCACACCATGATGTAGGGGGCTCTGTAAGAGAGGGGCAACAAAATCCCTGCCTCTCCTACAGAGCCCACCTCTGATACCCTAGAGGAGGTTGGGTGCATTTGTCCTAAGGGACTTTTTTAGAGATTAAAAAAAAAAAAACCTTCTCCTTCTGTATTCTTCTGCTTCTATCTGTCACTTCTTTCTTCTTTCATCTTTATTCTTCTTAAAATCCTAATTGATGAATCTTTGGCCAGCAGCCCCCACTGCTGGTCACTATTTTGGGCATAAAAGCTACAAAAGAAGAGCAGAGCTAAATTTAGGTAGTTTCGTAGATACAATGGGCTCAATTATGGTAGCGTTTAGTAAATAATTACCTCATGGAATTGGGTTTACCTCATGAGGGAAATCAACTTTTTAATTCTGGTAGTTTAACCTATTTTGGTTCCTGGACGTAGTTTCTACGTCCAGGAACCATGCGCGCTACCGCGCGCCCCCGCGGCCGATCGTGCGCGTGCACGCGCACTCCCGGCCGTGGATTCGGTAGCCAAGGAATCAATGTATCGGGCTATGGAGCCCGGTCATTGATTCCTCTCCCCCGCTGAAAAAGCGACAGCTTCTCTCGGAAGCTGAGCTTTTTCTGGCCGTCTCCTTCCCTATGCGTCACTCTAAGCACGTGCTACGCTTAGAGTGACGTCATGTAAACAAACTCATGGCCGCCATCTTGTGGCCAAAAAGTAATACTACACCTGAAATAAAAAAAAAGGAATTAACACACATTTACATTATAAATCTATTGTTTACCTCCCACCCTCCCAAAAGTACCCAAATAAAATGTTTAGTATAAAAAAAAAAAAACATGTAAATATTTACCTAAGGGTCTAAACTTTTTAAATATCAATGTAAAGATGAAATATTTCTAAATTTTTTTTATTTTAAACTTGTAAATAGTGATAGATGCAAAATGGAAAAAATGCACCTTTATTTCCAAATAAAATATTGTCGCCATACATTGTGATAGGGACATAATTTTAACGGTGTAATAACCGGGACATATGGACAAATACAATACGCGAGTTTTAATTATGGAGGCATGTATTATTTTAAAACTATAATGGCTTAAAACTGAGAAATAATGAATTTTTCCATTTTTTTCTTATTCTTCCTGTTAAAATGCATTTACAGTAAAGTGGCTCTTAGCAAAATGTACCCCCCAAAGAAAGCCTAATTGGTGGCGGAAAAAACAAGATATAGATCAGTGCATTGTGATAAGTAGTGATAAAGTTATAGGCTAATGAATGGGAGGTGAACATTTCTCACGTGAAAACGACGGAACCTGAATGGGTTAAGTAAAGTTTTACCTCATGTAATTTCATGAGGTAATTCATGTGGTAATTTTCTACTAAAAATGTGTGGTATTTAGTAGTGAAATACCTCACACTTGAATTCTGAAGTGAAATAAGATGCGTGTTTGCATGTCTTTTACCTCACATAATTAGACCTACCTCTACCACATGATAAATGCAGTGTTGTGACATACAGATAAGTTAATTGGCTCCCCCTAAAATTGGCCCTAGACTACAGTACTTACACTACATAATATAGGCATATGGCAATGGTAGGGATTAGATTGTGAGCTCCTTTGAGGGACAGTTAGTGACAAGATATATATATATATATATATATATATATATATATATATATATATATATATATATACATTGTACAGCGCTGCATAATATGTCGGCGCTATATAAATACTAAATAATAATAATAATAATAATAATTGTGATATCTGTCACATAACATGGTGCCTTTTCAGCTTGTTTTTTGTTCCAACTGCAATCAGATTGGCAGCAGATATCCCCACAAATACAATCTTATTGGCAGCAGATTTCCCCACAAATGCAATCTTATTGGCAGATTTCCCCACAAATGCGATGAGATTGGCAGCATCCCCCCCACCCCCCTCTCTGACCGGTATAAGTGCCCAAACCTTCTTCATCTAAACCATCCCCCGCCCCAGACACTACAACCCCGCCCAGGCACCCTCCCCCCCCTCCCCGCGGCACCCGGAGGGACAATCACAGCGGATCCCCCGCGCGGAACCCCCCTCGCTCCACTCCTTCTTCCGATGCCCCGATGCGACCCTCTCGATCCCCAGCAGCGCTGAGAAATAAGCATGACTAGTATTACTCACCGTGGCTCTCTCTCCAGTGATGATCACGGAGAACTTCTTCCTCCTCCTCTGCTGTACAACACAACACTGGCTACTGTTCACAGTACCGGAGATGCGGCTTGATGACCTCTTATCAGTGAGGGTCACACTGTAGTCACTTCCTGTCTGAGTCAGGACTGAGTCAGCCACTTACATACCTGATATTTAACTCTTTCAGGCAGAGAAAGAAAAAACGGAACACAGCACAGTTATTTGTGTGCTAGGCACTGTACATACACATGTCTATCTCATCATGTCACATGTTACTTCCAGTATCCTTTAAGATAAAATAGGACCCTGGGCAAGATAGCTGTTTTTGCCCACTGCTGATGATCACCTGGAGTTTTGGTAAGATTTGATGGGGCTAACATCCACCAGGTCCCTAGACTCTTTCCAGGCCCTAGGCAACTGCCAAGAATTGTCTTGTGGATGATCTGGCTCTGGTAAGGAGCTCTTAGCATCTTAGCAAGTGGAGGCACCATGCTTGCTAAGAGCTCCTACCCAGTTACTCCTGTTTTGTTGTTTGAAGAAGTGGGAAAATTACCTGTGAAATGTGTCACATTCATGGCCGGATTTACAATTCAGAGGCCTGTAGGCACAGGTGTTCTAGTGCCCTAAACCCCACCCCTGAACAAAGGCCACACCCCCAAGTAAACATATTCAGAACTCTAATCCCTTCCTGTTCTTAGAATCTTACACTCTAATCACAGTCTCATATCGTCCTTATTGACATGAGACAAGGATAAGGGTGTAAGTGCCTGAGGTTAGTGATATGAGGCAGCAGGGATTAGACTGTAAGCTCCTGAGGTCAGTTATCTGAGGAGTGGTGCCCACCTCTCTCACATAAAGCACCTGTAGGCAAATGCCTGCAGTGCCTTATGGAAAATCTGGCACTGGCCACATTATATTGTGGAGTACAAACTAATTTTTTTTGCATAATTCAGACAATTTGAATCTTCAATGGGGAGGTAAGTCCACTACTACTTTCCATTTTAAACAGTTTTTAGTGTATTTTATTCTTTTTTGCACCTCTGTTTTGATTAGTTATGGCAAGCCTTGGTGGAGAGGTTTTTTCTATCCTACATTTTCTGTCCTACAGACAGTGATTTCTCATCCTGCGTGGGGTCCGGTCAAATCTCCCCACCTGCCTTTATAGTGGCTGACTTAGTGGCAACCCACTTTTATGAGCATTTATTTCAAATGAATTCATCTCGCCTGTAACTTAATGTACTACACTATTTTGGGTTGTCGATCCCCCCTCCTTTATTGTAACTCTACAAATGATGTAGATAGAAACTCAGCTTATTCTTCTTAGCAGTAACCCCTGAATCAGGCTCAGGCCAGCAATCTGCAGCTCAGAGCGATAACCCCGCATATGCAGAGCCTGTGCGCAGCAAGTATTTGTAACTCACCTCCCCCAGGATACAGACACTTGCAGCCATTCCTCTTCCGGTCCTCTGAGGCTCTCGATCCCTCTGGTGAGATTGCCATCTTTCGTCAGGACAACAGAACGGTTATCTCACTATAGAGGTAGAGAGCCACAGAGTGGATTCAGGGTGAATTGCAGTGCTGGATTCAGGGGGGGGTGAGTTCTATGCAGGGCTGTTGCAGAGGCTTCTAGTGGTACTATTGCACCACCCTAAAATCCGGAAGTAATCTTACAGCTAGAGAGTTAAATAGGTGTTTGGTATAATAAATATTTCTGATGAGTGTAGATGAGGCTCTGATTGATCCAATTGCTTGTGGTGACAGTATCAGTGCCATCTCATCAATTTAAATCTTTAAAATGCAGGGGGTGACAAGTGGTGATATACCAATTCATGAGGGAGTAAGTGGTTAATAGGCCTGCACCCAATTATTTTTAAACTTTTCCTAGAAAACATCACCACATACTTTCCTGTCCTTCCTCACTGTGCCCATTTCAAAATGTTTAAAGCCCTAGTTCATTTTCCCATTTTAACAGCATTTTATAACAAATTTGCATTCTTTGGCAATGAAAAAAAAACAAACAAACATACAAAAACAAACATTTTTTTTTATGTCAGTTCTCATCTGACAAGATTAGCTGCATGCTTGTTTCTGGGTTATTAAGTTAGACTCTACTGCAGCCAAATAGATGATCAGGACTGCCAGACAACTGGTGTTACTTAAAACGGACCCAAACCAAACATTTTTTTGACTCCCAGGAGAGCGCCCAATTTAAAGGATACATTGGTCAGGGCTGAGGTGTACTCTAAAAATACAAAGAAAAGAGATGGAAGGGGTTTCTTAGGTCCAATACCAAATGGAATGTTCCCTTGTGGTTCATGTATGCATTGCAAGTCGGTGGAAAAAACTAAGATCTTTAAGAATGCTCGGGAGAATAAGGAATTTGAGATACGAAGTTTCAATAATTGTAAATCTGAAGGAGTAATTTATATGATTATATCCCCTTGCGGGCTCAAATACATAGGAAAAACAAAAAGAAAATTAAAGGAACGTATAGGGGAGCATGTAATTAATATAAAAGAAGCAGATGAAAAAAGCCCATTGGGGGCACATTTTGCTTTGTTTCATGATAGGGACCCAGATTGCCTTTGTTTTAAAGGGATTTTGAAACCTAAGAGAAACAGACGGGGAGGTTATCATGAAAAAATGCTATATCAGATTGAGAACAGATGGATTTACAATTTGGGAACGTTAGTTCCAAATGGACTAAACTCTGACCTAAACCTGGTTCATTTTTTGCCTGAATATAAGAAGTGAATAGTTGTAGCTAAAAAATCGTGTGTGGATGGCTGTGCTGTGTAAAAGGATATGTTTCCCTTTAAGGAGAAATGGATGTGCTGCTGTCAAAGGATTAATTGGATCATAGTAGCTTGTCTATCCTGTTTTAGAATTAGCATACACGACAATCTTTTGGGACTATGAGGCTTTATGGTTAACTGTGCCTAGCAAAAGTCACTTCTAGGCATAAATGGTGGACTGTTTAGCCGCGCTGGATCAACACACTACTAGGCTGCAAGGCGTTTTTAGGGCAGAAATGAGGCATTCCCCCTGCTTTGAAGCGGTCTAGAAGCGAGGCTTGGCTGTAAAAGAGGTGTTGCCATGAACATGGATGGAATCATGAGTTCCGGGAACCAGAATGAGGCTTGGCTTGAGTGATTGCTTAAGAGGGAGAGCACACTCACTGCCTGTTATCCACAGCGTCATCACACTGAAGAAGCCCACGTGATGTGGGCGTAACACGTATGTGGGCGTGGCAAGCTGCAAATGGCTGACGGGACGCTCCTTGATTTGCACACGCTGGAAGTTTGATGTCCGCAATCTGGGCCATACAGACCTGGTACCTGGTGTCGTGGGACGCCGCGACGGAACCGTGAGTTACTATAATTTGAAGGAAAAGGCAAAGGCCTCTGTTACCACAAAGTGGCTGTCAGAAGAGGAATCCGTATATAAAGTGCCTGGGCTTGCTACACAGTGGCTGGAAAAGGCTAGTGTTATTGACCTATTAGCCGCTGGCCTACAATAAGGCGGAATCAGGCCATTTAAGTGGGTGAAAGAATGGACTATGGTCTGTTGACGAAGTTGTACCTGGTGTGCTTTACGATCTGTTGAAGATAAAGGTATCACACGAACTGTTGTATCTGGGCCCAGTTGAAGTGGACATAAAAACGCAGCCTCATAGGTTCCACATGATATCAGTCCTTCTGAGATCGGCCGATCAGGATTGTATGCATGTGGTGTAACTGTTGATGTGTGTGCATTCAGGAGCGCTCCTGTTACGATAGTCTATGCAGCCTTTTAATGGGGGGGAGGCAATAGATCTGGGGAATTAGCTGGGGATTGGAATTATATTGATTAATAAAGTTTTGTAATTTTATAGTTCTTTGAGTGGCGGTCACCCTTTTTGTGCTATGAAAATTGAATTTAGAGACCTGCCTTCTCCTTAATTGGGTGAACTAATGTATCAAGGACCTGTTCACCGGATAATACTACATTTGATAAATAAACACTCCTTCAAGCCTATGCGCATTTCAGTGCATGCTTTTCACCCTTATCTTTTTATAACTAGGGTTATACAGGTGGCAGCCATTACTTCTGAGCTTAGTAGGAGGTTTTAGATCATGGGTGTGTTTGTCATCAGCTACCCTCCCTCACAAGGGCGTCGTCTATGTGAAATCTCACACAAACTGAGATCACCTCGCCTGTGACATCATCAGTAGCAGCCTGTGTTTTGTTTTTGTTTTTTATCTCCTCCACCAGTCTGCCGGATTCTGGGAGAGGTTCCTTCAATAAATGTAAACTATTTTATATTTGTCATCATGCAGCTGAAAAAAGGCTGCTATTTATTATTATAAGTTAGAAAATAGATTTTATTTCTAAAATCTTGTATTTTTAATTTGGGTCCACTTTAAAAGTAATTACATATGGAAGCCCCCATACCCCTCTCACTGCAGTTGTCCTTTAAGTGACTATCCCAAAATGAGCATGCAGATTAGATGTGTTTATGCTGGTGTGACTTCAGTGCTGGCTGCACAGACTGGAACAGGTGTTAGAGGCACTCAAAAAATAAACCACTATCTAAGGGGTATGAAGGTCTTGTGATTAAGGAACAAAACGGTGACTCACAAGGTTTAGGTAAAAAAGGTATTCCAATGTAGTTATATTAAGCACAGTGACAACACGTTTCTCGGCATAAGCCGCTTCCTCAGGTCAAATGCGAGCCAGAGGTGAATTGTCCAGGTTATAAGTGCCTCACAATCTGCAACTGGTTGCATAATTATTGCAGGTGTGCTGTTGTAAATCAAGAGGCCTTGATAGAAGGGAAAAAAAAACACAGGGGAAGAGTAGGAGCCCAACATTGTGTAGTAAGTCTGGTAATGGGAAAAATTATGGTAAAAAAAAATATTCCTCCTTAGTGGATTGAAGGAATTGATATGGCTCTAAGGAATAGGGCTTAGATCAGTACAACAGTACAACAGTACAACAGAGTACCCTAGCAGCTCGGGGCGACCCCAATCTGCTTGGGTACCTTACAAACAGGTCCTATTCTAGGAGATTGTAAGTTGTGTTAAACATGGAGAAACATGGATATGTGCTTTACTTTTGAACAATTCTGGATTTAGACATCTAGTATAAACTGTATTTTTGGGAATTTTTTCCAGTGTGATTTTTTTAAAGTTTTTAAAACTTTTGTAACAGTATATACAGTACAATACTGTAATATTTAACAACAAAAATAGGGAATACAAAAGATGTGCATATTTTGTACATCAGCTTTGTTTATATCTCTGAAACATTGTAACTCAATGTGTTTGGAAGTAGGGGACTACTTATATGTATTCAAAAACTTTTTGATTATTTTTTCTACAACGTTTTTCAGATCTTTGTTTCTCAGACTGTATATAATGGGATTCATAGTTGGGGTGATTACAGTATACAGTAATGATAGGAATTTCATCAGGTTCCATGCCTGTCCTCTCCTGGGTACCAAATATACACAAACTAGAGTACAGTAATAAATAGAAACAACAGTCAGGTGGGAACTGCATGTTGAAAAAGCCTTCTTTCTCCCAGTAACAGAAGGAATTTTAAAAATAGTGACTATGATATATACGTAAGATACAATGATAACAAAAAATGGGACGACCACAAACATAGCACTCATTAATGCCACCTCCAGTTTAACGATGGTAGTATCGGTGCAGGAGAGCTGCAGAAGTGGATCAAGGTCACAGAAAAAATGGTCAACTATATTGGGTCCACAAAAATACAATGTTGATATGGTCAAGGTGGGAATCAAGCCTAGTGAAAGGCTGATAAGCCAGCAGGTGGTGACCATCAGCCAACGACACTGAAGGCTCATTATTACATTATAATGCAATGGCTGACAAATGGCCAAATATCTGTCATAGCACATCGCTGTCAACAGAAGGCATTCTGAAGCCTCCGAGAGGGCAAAGAAAAAGTACTGAGTGATGCAACCAGATAAGGACATTGTGGCCTTCTCCACCAAAAATGTATGGAGCATGAAAGGAAGTATATCATTTATTAATATAACATCAGCGACAGAGAGGTGGGAGAGGAAGAAGTACATAGGAGAATGGAGGGACTTGCTGAAGGACGCCACAGTCAGGAGTAAAAGGTTCCCACCTAGAGTGATGCAGTAGATCAGAAGAAAGAGAAAGCACGCCAACAGTTTTTTATTCTGAGATGTCTGGAATCCCAACAAGTGGATCATGGTGGTAGCTGCAGTCCCATTTACTCCACTCATCATCATCTGAAAGCAATATATGGAAATCTGTAGGAAAAAAAGACATGGTTAAGGTATTGGAAATGCTTTAGACCCTTTCTTAAAGTGAACCTCCAGACCAAAAATCTACTCAGCAGCACTGAAAAGGCTTGGGGCTTGACTCACAAAGTGGTGCTAACCCAGTTAGCATGCCTAAAGACTTTAGGCATGATAACTAGGGTGCTAACTGGTTGGCACCGGCCCAGAGCTGGGACAAGTTCCTCTAGCACCCAAGGCTGAGACACCAAAGTGCGCCCCTCCATCCCTGCCACCCAGCCATCACACACTGATTGCTATTAGACTAAGAGGCGCCACAGGGCCCCCAACACCTTAATCTATAGTTATCTGGCTTGCAGTCACTGTCATGTATCCCCTTTTCTTATTTCTTTCTGCTTCAAACACAATTAGGAATGACAGCTGAATGAATTGTGCGCCCCCCCTACACAGCGCCCTGAGGCTGGAGCCTCTCCAGCCTATGCCTCGGCCCGGCCCTGGGCACCGCTGTGTACACCTGATCGTGCGCAAAGTCCTGCGCAGAAAACTTTGCGCGTGCAGAGTGCGGTGCGCATGAAACGTTGCATAGAGCTGAATTGGCACTTTGCGCGCACTGCACGCAGGACTTTGCGCGCGATCAGAACTTATCACATCCAAACTGAGTTTAGGCGTGATAAGGGGCTTTTCACAAGCGTGCTTACAGTTAGCACCGCTTTGTGAATCAAGCCCTTGGTGTTTCTTTAACAGTTTCACAGCATCAGAACCTTGTTTTTCTTACCCAAGCCTCATTTTTAGCTGCACAGAAGAAAAATGCCCGGGCATTTTTCCCCTGATGCTGTGCAAAGCATGATGGGATTTCTGATGTTGTTGTTCTCCTTCTGCTGTTTTGGTGCATTTTTTTTTTTTTTATTTGAGATTTGAAGCCTAGCACGTTCAGCTGGGAGGGGTGATCAGGACACAGGACAGTTGGAACTGTGTCTCATGCTCCCTGTCATCTCATTTCAACCAAAAAGATGGCTGCCCTCATGAAAAAGATGGCTGTCTCCATAAAATCACAAACATGTGCCAGTTCTTTTAAAACACGGTGTGTAAGAGATTATATTACCTAGCTATTTTAAATAACATAACTAATGCAACTTAATGACAGGATGTTTGTTTAGGCTGAAGTTCCCCTTTAAATAGAAAGCTATAAAGGTAAGACAAAGGTTTAATTGAAAGATGCTGGAGGCAGAGAGTAAGGGCCTGTTCCCACTAAGTGTGAATTTGGCCCCTTTTATACTTGCTCTGCAAACCTGTGATGTGTTACCCTGTTTAACCGCAGGGTAACGTAGTAGCAATACAAGGCAATGTAGCCTAACACACTTAACTGAGCCAACGCAGAGGCAACAACGCATTACCAACAGATTTTTGTGGCGGCGGAAGTAATGTAAGTCAATAGGTGATGCATACCTACTAAGAAGGTTGGTGGGGGCGTTGTGGCATGCATGTGTGTAATGACGGAATATGATGGGCATCCCTGGGAACCCCAGTGACATACCTCCTATCCAGCAGGGTTTACGTCATTGGGTGAGGGGCATCAATAGACAGCACTATGGATATAACTACAAATATTCTATATGTATTTGTGCACTTTCTATGTCTTTTGCAATTAAGCACTGACACACTTTTGTGGAAGTTTCATTTTCTATCCAGTATTTGTATTACCTGCTACAGCACTTTTCTATTGTACTCTTTATCTGAAGCTGATTTTGTTGGTTTTTACACCATTATGCATATTGTATGGTTTGCACTATTGCATTAGCTCTTTATGATGAGTCCTCCGGATGTCTTTTAGGTAGTGATCATGTATGATGGAGAGATTTCCCAATTTGGGGTGATATATATTATGAGCTACTCCCCGCCATTACATAAATGGAGGGTGCAAATTCCACAGAAGCGATTGCGATTAGCAAAATCGCAAACACAGGACATGCAGCATTTTGTTAACGTTTGGGCTTCAATGTAAAGTATATAATCGCTGGCGTAATCGCTCGTCAAAACTTGCACAAAGGGATTTTGCTAGCGTTTTGAAGGCACTGCACACTGTAACAAAATTAAAATTAATTGAAAGGACCAATCAGACTTTAAAACGCTAATCGCTAATCACTACACAACCGCTGGCAAATTGATACACTTTTTGAAATCGCTCCCTAAAACGCTCATGAAATCGCTTACAAACTGCTCATACAAAACGCTAGAGATTGTGATTAGCGATAGCATTTTGTAGTGGGTTCCAGGCCTTACACAGATTTTTTTTCTTTTTGAAAACTGTGCATGTAATTAAGGTGATAGGGAATTTGGACACAGGGTGAAGCCAACAAATGGCTCACCCTGCTCCTACAAAAGTCCAAATAAGAGAAAAAGCGGTCGTGCACCTCCAAGTAAAACTTCACTTCTATTCCATCAGGTCCTGATAATGCGCCACACTGCTTAATGCCGCAAAGCGACTGTAGGTCTCTCATATCTGCCTGTACCTCTCTCCATTGCCTGCAATTTATTGTGCTGTGATGCCCTTTAAGCGATTGGAATAAAAGTGAAGTTTTACTTGGAGATGCATCACCACTTTTTCTCCTATTTGGACTGGTTACTTGCATTAGTGAGTTGCACTTTAGGGTGAGGAGCCTGTTCCTGTGTATGGCATCCTGCTCTATCTTTCTCTGCTCCTGCAAAAGTCCAAGCAGCGTCAAATATTATTAACCCCCCCCCCCCCTCACCCCAGGCCAGCTGTGACTGTGGGGTTAGATGCATTTTGGCTACCAGCTATTGCTGGTGGCTGAATTATGCTGTATTTATCATAATTTGGGTTCCAACTCTTTACGGCCCCCAAGTTACTGCCTGGACGCTGCTATAGCTATGATTCCTATGGAGGCACCTGGTGCTCCCAAATTCCCAGCACCATATTTGCCTGACTCGCTTCTAAACACCTTCCTTTTATTTATGTGCATTTTTCCAGGGACCCATTTTAGGCCTCTTTTCCACGAACTGTTTCTAGGCAGTGAAATGCCCCTCAAACTCTCACAACTGCTCACTGCTGCCTGGTAACTGCTTGTCGCAGCCTAGTAACTGCTCACTGCTGCCTGGCAACTTCTTGCTGAGCACGCAGCTCAACAGTTCATGGAAAAGAAGCTTTAAAAACTGTAGCTGACAATATGACCACTTTTCGGGCCCGTTTCCACTCTCGCGGAAACGTCCGCGAATCCGCAGAGTTTCCCCGCAGGCAAATCGCGCGGGGAAACTCTGCCATAGGGGACAACGGCGCCGCCGGCCGAATCGCTTGCAGTAGCGATTCGGCCGGAAACCCCCACAGAATTCGCGGCGGAGGCTGCGATTCCCATAGCCGTGCATGGCACGGCTGATGGGAATCGCCTGCGATCCCGCCCACCCGCTCAGTGCCGGCGTGCGTCTACGAGACGCACGCCGCACTAGTGGAAACGAGCCCTTCTGGAAGTTTGGCTTTGCTAGAGAAGCCAGACTATACACCTCTTGTTTCCACCATCCATTCAGTGACACAGTTCCCCGCTCACCTTCCCTGAATTCAGATATGGATTATTTTGAAAGACGGGTTGATGGGAGTTTACATTGCTATTTTTAATCAAAGGCCTGCATAAAATTGCTGAGCCTTAAAATGTGTAAAATAAAGGCATTACTAAAAATAAAAAAATAGAAAGTTATAAATCAATTTGTAAATTGAAGATAAAAGTTAAGACGTAAGCTGAATAATAACCCAAAAAAATAGCACAATATTTGAAAAGTTTAAAAATTACAAAATGTAAAAAAAAAAAAAAAATAATCACAAATAAAAATCTGGAAAAAATATAGTCAAAATCTAGCAAAAATGTCTTCCTTGCAAATGCTGCATAATTTATTAGGCACAATGCATATGCAGGTTTCCATTTTGGGTGCCACATCCATTTTAAATAGAATAAGGCACCTGTGGTAATGCAAATTTGCATCTAAATCACTATAGCCTATGCACAATTATGGGGATTTGGATGTGTTCTGCAAAAACATCCAATCAGCACTATTTTTTTTTGTCTGCACGCAATTAAGGTGCAGCCTACTAATTTCAACAGGCATCATTTCTGCATCCAAAATTGGACATGGAAATTGATCGTGTATCAGGGCTAGTGGAAAAGTCCCTAACACCTTCTAATTATTTTATTGTCATATATATTATTTTGAAAAATACAGAAGTTCAAATACCCGAAGACTGTTGCATGCTCAGCAAAAGGAGCTCAAGAAAATAAACGTTTCCAGTCCTCTTAATCTTCAATAATCTGATTGTACAGTCTGGCTGCTTTTATAAGACTGCAGGGTAAATTATGTAATAGTGCTGGGAATGAGTGATGTTATTATTATCCTTTTTTTATGATAGGTCAACAGGGAAATTATTTTAGAAGATTTGTCTTTCAAATATTATTACAAAATGTAAAAAAAAAAAAAAAAAAAAAAAAAAAATTGTAACAAAATCAATTGCACACTGTAAATGTTACCCAAATTATTTTTGAAATTACACATTTTAGGACTGGTTATCTGGGTAAACCAAATATGTTTGCAAGAAGATGATTTATGAAATGTAACAATAGCATTAGACATCACAAAGGAATAGTGGAGAGGACTCTTGCCTTGCAGCGCTGGGTCCCTGGTTCGAATATCAGTCAGGGCACTTACCACATGAAGTTTCTATGTTCTCCAAGGGTCTGTGTGGGTTTCCTCCCGGCACTCTGTCTTCCTCTCACACCTCAAAAACATACAGATAAGTTACATGACTTCACATTAAATTGGCTGTAGACTATGATGGACATAAGATGGTAAAGATTAGTTTGTGAGCCCCCTCTGAGGAGACAAGACCGAATACTCTGTACTGCACAGTGGAAGATGTTGTCGCTCTATAAATACGAAATAATAATTAGGCTACTAATTAATAATGTTGCTAGCCAGGAGATCAGGGCTCCATTGAGGTAGGAAGAAACTAATCGGGAAACCTTTGGCCTCGCTGCATGCCATCTCCATCCATCCATCAGCTGCTGCTGCCCCACCGCAGCAGAGACAACTCTGGTTCAGCCCCTCCATGATGCCAGCCACTAAACCAGAAGTAAAGGCCGCCGCATCCGCTTGCTTCTGTGGCAGCCAGATTATCTTGACCAGCCCTGCTGAATTCTGTACAGGAGCTGGAACCCACCATAGAAATTAACACTACTGCCAGGGGCGTAGCTAGAAATAACTGGGCCCGATAGCAAAAAAAAAATATGCCCAACCCCACAGACCTCGGACCTCCCACCCAAACATTTTGTGGGGAAATCTGATTTCCCCACAAAATGCAACCAGATTGTTGGCAGATTTCCCTACAATATGCAACCAGATTGTGGGCAGATTTCCCCACAAAATGCAACCAGATTGTTGGCAGATTTCCCTACAATATGCAACCAGATTGTGGGCAGATTTCCCCACAAAATGCAACCAGATTGTTGGCAGATTTCCCCACAAATTGCATCCAGATTGTCGCAGATTTCACCAAAAAATGCAACCAGATTGTTGGCAGATTTCCCCACAAATTGCAACCAGATTGTTGGCAGATTTCCCAACAAAATGCAACTAGATTGGTGGCAGATTTCCCCACAAAAGGCTTTCTTCCAACCCCCGGCCCCCTCGCATCTCTGTTAGTCCACAGCACAGCCAGCCAGCAGCCACAGCATACTTACAGTCCTGCAGCTTGCCTCGCTCCCACCTCCCGCTGTCACTCTGCGGCCACGGCGTAGGTTCGGGTCGGGTCGCTCCTCAGGTGACAGGTCCGCCTCCGTCTCCAGTCCAGGGCAGGCCTCCATTTCCAGGGCACACTCCTCTGGCTCTAGTAACAGGCGCAGCCCCCGTCCGCGGTCCGCTCCCTCTCTGTGAGCCCTGCACGAGCCTGCCAGGCGTAACTCCTCCTCTTTCCTCCCTGGGTGGCGGAATTATAGAGTGAGTGTCGGGTAAGCCGCCAGGGAGTAAATCAATGCACGCTGGCTAGAAGCAGTCCCCCTCCTCACCCGCCACACTTAGCGACGAGCGAGGGGGCCGAGGTGGACCCGCTTTCTCTAATTATCGAGGGGGGGTGGGGTGGTCCGGGGCCAGTGCCGACATTATTATAATTTTTTTAAAAAGTCCTCTCTTAGCTGTGGGCCTCCTGTGATGTAGGGCTGCCACGGGCCCCATAGCAACGGCTATGGTTGCTATACCGATTGCTATGCCACTGACTACTGCACCTTCTGAACTGGAATACCTTTGCCAGCATTGCCAGATGTCAGCAATCAGGATCCTCAGCAGCATAAGCCATCCCTGCAGGTTTCTATGAAGAACTGGGTTATCATCACTGCTGAACCTTCACCTCTTTTTGTCCCCCTCCCCCCATGTCTCCTTAGGGATGACAGATGATTGCCAAGTGCGACTGGTGGCACCGTAGTATGGCAGTCTCGGCTCTTGGCTTTCGGACATTATCCTCCCAGAAGAACCTGTATGAGCCAAAACTAATTCTGGGTACAAAATCCCATTTGTACTTGGCAAAATAAATGATTCAAATTGTAAACAACATTACACTGCATGACGATATTCATAGTGTGAGCCCACTGGTTTGTATAGAAAAATACGAATATTTACGTGTACTCCCTAATTTACCATGTTAGGGAGAATAGTGGGAATAAGTAAAAAATAAGTAAATAAATAAATAAAACTTGTAGTTTTTGAGAAAATTGATAGTAAAAAATCAAAGAAAAAAAGTATATTTTAACTCCAAAAAAATGACATTTACTGCAGTACACTAATAGACTGAGTTGTGAGTCCTGCATACAGATTTTATACATTTTTTTAAAAAATAGTGGGCGTTCCTCACTTCCCAAGACTATAATTTAACTCCTTCCGACTGCCCTGCCGCCGATAGGCATCAGGAAGGCGGCAGCCTCAGGACCACATAACACTGAAAGGTGTCAAGTCCCGGGGTGGGTTTTAACCTCTTGATGACCAGCTAACGCCGATTGGCGTAAACTGGTCGTCTGCGGGTTATCATGGAAACGGCCATGTCAGTTCATGGAGGGTGTCTCCGTGAACAGCCGGAGAGCCGCCGATCGCGGCTCGCCGGCAAAATGTAAACAGGCGGGGAAGAAATCCCCGCTGTTTACATCATACGGCGCTGCTGCGCAGCAGCGCCGTAAGGCAGGTCAGCGATCCCCGGCCTCTGATTGGCCGGGGATCGCCGGCATATGATAGGCTGAAGCCTATCCTTCAATGCGCAGGACGGAAATCCATCCTGCGCAGCTCACAGGGGGAGGGAGAGGGAGGCAGCGGCGAGACGGCAGAGAACGCTGCGGAGGGGGGCTTTGAAGAGCCCCCCCCCCGCTAAGCAAATGCAGCCGGCGGCGATCAGACACCCCCAGCAGGACATCCCCCTAGTGGGGGAAGAAGGGGGGTAGTCTGATCGCCCTGCTGCACTCCTGATCGGTGCTGCGGGCTGTAGAGACCACGCAGCACCGATCATTGAAAAATCCCCTGGTCGGCAAGTGGTTAAAGGGGATCGCATGCGCCAATGCATGCGCATCCCCACTTGAGTGACGGAGCTGCACTCCGTCATCAGTCTATCAGTGGCGATCACTGCCAGCAGATGGCAAAACTGCCATCTATTTACATTGAACAGCGCTGCGATCTACAACTGCGCTGTACTGGGGACAGCCGTGTCACTCGACTGTCCCCTGGAGAGGCTCCGATCGTAATCCCCTCTCATAGGCTGATGCCTAGGAGAGAGGATCGCCGTGATTGGCTGGCGGAGGAAGGGAGGGAGGGATTAAGGGAAAAAAAAGTTACATTTATTTAAAAAAATAAGAAATACATTAATAAAAATAAAACCCTGCAGCAGTGACCAGAGGTCACCAACAGAAAGCTCTGTTGGTGGCCAGATAATGTGGGGGGGGGGGGGTTAATTTGTTTGCTAAGTGTGATGGCTCTGCAGTGAGCTTTTAATGCTGCAGAGCACTGAATTGTAAAAAAAATAGCCTGGGCACTAGGGGGTGTAAGCCTATTGTCCTCAAGCAGTTATGATGCTTTGCCAGTGCTTACTTTAGAATACTGATTGCCGATGGTGGAGATTAGGGGCGTGATAGGTGCATGAATTTGTTGGGGATCTTCAATCAAGGACGAACTTATATTGGTTGGGATTATTGGTGTGAAATTGTTTCCAGGTATATTGGCATGGGAGGTATTTTTTTTTACACTTTTATTTCATTTTTAACTATTTGTGGAAATAGGGTGCCCTTGGGGGCCTCTTGTTAAAGAATAGTCTCTCCCATTCCTGGATCAGCTGTCCTCTTCTATCACTGAGCAGTGCCGTAATGCCAACATTCTCCTCCGGGATGATATGACATGTGATCAGGACCCAGAAGACAAATGTCGGCTTTACAGTGCCGCTCGATGGTAGAAGAGGGGTAGCAATCCTGCAAGGGGAGGCTGTATCTTGTGTCTGGACCAGGTTAATATGAAGTGTTTCCTGCCACTCTGCATTATGCTGGGGGAGGCACAAAACAGCATTGAACTGCAGTGCATGTAATAAAAACAATGCAGGCAAAAGGTTAAATAGGCTTGGGAGGGCCCCCTTGACCATTTACTTTAAACATAAAATGTGTATACAGAATTTGGAATTGGGTATACATTAAAGTGTACCACAGCTTAATTTTGTAAAAAAAAAAAAAAAAAAAAACACCACAAAAAACAAACAAACAAACAAACTAAAATTTCCCCTGATGTATTATAGATGACAGTTTTGCAGTATTTGGGAAAACTAAAAGAAAAATACAGGCAAAATAGGAGCCCAGTCTAGTGTAAAATCTCTAATAATTTGTAATGGGTGTCAGTAGGTAGATAAATGGGTGCTCAGTTTTTTGTTCCTCAGTATGCAATATTTGATTGGTGGGAGTGGGAGGAGTAACATCCCTAATTGACCTTTTAGATGATAGTGCGGTTGTTTTGAGCCAAAAATGTGAATTTTAAAACAATAAAATGTAAACTTTCAAATCCCCCAACCAGGGTGGAAACACAAGTGACTTGTAGTTGGAGGCATCCAAAAATATCAAATAATTAAAATTAGTGTCAAAATATATTACACAGTTGTGATAATTAAAAATGAGCCAAGTCATAAGCTAAGTCATTTTATTAATTTCTAATTATGTGGTATATTTATTATTATTATTATTATTATTATTATTATTATTATTATTATTATTATTATTATTATTATTACTACTACTACTACTACTACTACTACTACTTCTATTACTAATAATAATAATAATTATAATAATAATAATATTTGGTAAACACAATAATGATGACCGTCTTTTTGTGCAACATTAGCATTTGTAACAATTCTACTATATATTTTAAATATACAGATTTTTTTTTATTATTATTTATAAAAAGATTTTTAACTAAACACATTAATTTGTATCTGTCACAATGACTGTCTAACACACTACCCTAGTAGTAAAACATGTCAATACTGTAGATATTTAAGTACACATTTTAGTTGGAAGAAATAATGTTTTCTGAGCACTACAAATCAACCCCCATACTACTGTCTTTTTTTATACAGCTATGGCTGGATAAGACTAGTGTTGGGCAAACACCTAGATGTTCGGGTTCGCGAACGTTCGCCGAACATCGCCGCGATGTTCGGGTGTTCGCGCCGAACTCCGAACATAATGGAAGTCGATGGGGACCCGAACTTTCGTGCTTTGTAAAGCTTCCTTACATGCTACATACCCCAAATTTGCAGGGTATGTGCACCCTGGGAGTGGGTACAAGAGGAAAAAAAATATTTGAAAAAGAGCTTATAGTTTTTGAGAAAATTGATTGTAAAGTTTCAAAGGAAAAACTGTCTTTTAAATGTGGAAAATGTCATGTTTCTTTGCACAGGTAACATGCTTTTTGTCGCCATGCAGTCATAAATGTAATACAGAGAAGAGGTTCCAGGAAAAGGGACCGGTAACGCTAACCCAGCACCAGCAGAACACGTGATGGAACAGGAGCAGGCGCAGGAGGAGAAGGCCATGCTTTTTGAGACACAACAACCCAGGCCTTGCATGAGGACAAGAAGCGTGCGGATAGCATGCTTTTTACCGCCATGCAGTCATAAATGTAATAAAGATAAGAGGTTCAATAAACAGGGACCGGGCGTCAACGCTAACCCAGCAGCAGCAGATGTGATGGAACAGGAGGAGGCGCAGGAGGAGAAGGCCACGCTTTCAGGTGCAACTCAGGCCTTGCATGAGGACAAAAAAATGTGTGCGCAAAGCAATGCAATGAGTAGTTTTCAGGACAGCTTATAGTTTTTGAGAAAATTGATTGTAAATATATTGAATGTCTATATAGTGTGGCTGAGCGAGCGGTGTAGTACTGTTCCCAGCAGACACAGAGTGGCAGTAAACACAATGCTATATAGTGTGGCTGAGCGAGGTACACAGAGTGGCAGTAAACACAATGCTATATAGTGTGGCTGAGCGAGCGGTGTACTACTATTCCCAGCAGACACAAAGTGGCAGTAAACAGAATGCTATATAGTGTGGCTGAGCGAGGTACACAGAGTGGCAGTAAACAGAATGCTATATAGTGTGGCTGAGCGAGCGGTGTACTACTATTCCCAGCAGACACAAAGTGGCAGTAAACAGAATGCTATATAGTGTGGCTGAGCGAGGTACACAGAGTGGCAGTAAACACAATGCTATATAGTGTGGCTGAGCGAGCGGTGTACTACTATTCCCAGCAGCGACACAATGACTGAGGGGACCCTGGCTAGCGTGGCTGGAGCGCGAACTACCCTGCCTGCCTACCCAAAGCTAAACCCACAGACAAATGGCAGAGATATGACGTGGTGCGGGTATTTATTTACCCGAACCACATGACAGTTCGGCCAATCAGAGCGCGTTCGGGTCCGAACCACGTGACCCGTTCGGCCAATCACAGCGCTAGCCGAACGTTCGGGGAACGTTCGGCCATGCGCTCTTAGTTCGGCCATGTGGCCGAACGGTTTGGCCGAACACCATCAGGTGTTCGGCCGAACTCGAACATCACCCGAACAGGGTGAGGTTCCGCAGAACCCGAACAGTGGCGAACACTGTTCGCCCAACACTAGATAAGACCAGAAAATTATCAGGGATCAGCAGGGGTCTGGTCTGTTGCCTCCGCGAAGATGGAGAAGAGATATTATCTCTCTTCACAAGCATTGATTAGGGACCAGCAGGGCCGGATTACCGACCAGGCAACAAAAGCAGTCGCTTGGGGCCCCATTCAGAGTCAAAGGGGCCCCATCAGCACATAAAACAGCCCTCGCCATCCTGTCAGCGGTGGCTGGATGGTATAATGGTTAAAGGGACTCTGAGCAGTGCAGTAACTATGGAAAGTTGCATATCATTTTAAAGCTCTCTTTCTCCTCTTTCCAATGATATATAAACGGCCACCCTATGCCTTTTAGTTTTCGCTATATTCACAATCGAAATTGCAGCCACAGGACAACTTCTCTCCAAAGTTGGCAGCTCGATTCAGCACAATGCAATGAAATATAAGGAACCCAGGGGGATATAATTACAATCATCATGCTGGTAGGTGTGAGGATGTAATTCATTAGTTGTGGGTATGCTTAAAGGCATACCCACAGGCACTGCTCGGAGTCCCTTTAAGGGCTCTGCGTCTGACACAGGAGACCAGGGTTCGAATCTCGGCTCTGCCTGTTCAGTAAGCCAGCACCTACTCAGTAGGAGACCTTAGGCAAGTCTCTCTAACACTGCTACTGCCTATAGGGCGCGTCCTAGTGGCTGCAGCTCTGGCGCTTTGAGTCCGAGAGGAGAAAAGCGCGATATAAATGTTATTTGTCTTGTCTTGTCTTGTCAAATGATGCCGTGCGCTGCTGATTGTCTTCAGAGCCAGGCTCTCCTCCTAGGTCCCCCTCCTGCTACTGTGCGCTCTGCCGCTGCCCACTCCGCCCTCCCTTCCCACAGAGAACCACAGCTGCAGCAAGAATGATAGCAGCAGATGGCAAACGCTCACTCACCTATCCATGATCCAAGCGATAGAGATCCTGTCATCTGAAACCCATCTGTCTTTTCTACAGTGCAGCCGCTCGCTCTGAACTTCCTGATTCTCAGATCAGACAGGAAGTAGGAAGTAGTAATAGTAGTAGTAACAAAGCGGCAGCAATCTAGAGGATACAAATGGCCTCCGCATGATGGGACCTCTATTGCTTGGATCGCAATAGGTGAATGTGAGTCATCTGGTGCTGTCATTCTCCCCCACTGCGGCTGCCTTCTCTGCTGGACTATCGTATTCACTGGGATGGAGGCTGCATGGTGGCTGTCTAGTTTGGGAGGAAATCGGTTGTTCGGTGGTGGGGGTGGTTATGTAATTCTGTCTGGGGAACGGCTTCCGGTTTGGCGGTGTCCAGAGCTTTCTGCTATTGCCAGGCTGGAGATGCAGGGGGAAAGTGCTGCTGCTGTGATATCTGGTGCCCTCTTCACAGGGGTGCCCCAGCCCCTGAGTGCAAATGCCCCAACCATTCATCTCTCACTCTGCATTTTGCCGCTGCTATTCCCTGCATTGTGCACCCACAGAGGAAAGCGGGCTGTTGCCCATAGCAACCAGTAGCTCGGCTGCCCCGGTGTGTGTGGCATGTTGCTGTGCAGCTGCATCTTCTGATTCTATTACGACATGATGGGGGGCCCAAATCAGTTACTTTGCTTAGGGCCCCATGTAGCCTTAATCCGGCTCTGGGGACCAGGACAGCCTGGGGGAATTATGGGAAAACCTGCTCACAAAACAACAGTTTTATTTGCTTCGGCCAAATTGCTGATGTTCAGGTTGAACTTGTGAATAGCCTAAAGCTGAAAAACAAGTAAGTTACAGCTTTTCAAGGGCTGTTATAGATGGATTATTAAGTATCCCTATTGCAGCCACTTTTTTTTTTTTCGTTTAACATAAGTTTTATTTAAATGCATTAGTGTGACATGCTATGAAAATCAATGAATTAACATTGTACAAAGCAGCACAAAATATTCTCTTCTATTAAACATAAACCAGTAATGACATCTTATACTAAGTATAATATTGTTGGATTATTCCACAAGTATCACTAAACCATATAAACTATTAGAACAATCATATAGAACAAGAAAAGAGAAAAAGACACAATGTTTTTTGTTTTTTTGTTTTTCTGTTATTGTGAGAAAACGCGGAAGCACCGCCGCATGCGCTTCTGGCAGGGCGGTGGATTCCGCGTCCAGCGTGACTACTGATGTATGTGCTCACTCGTCTTTGTGTCTGCCTGAACGCGGAGGAACCGCCGCATGCGCTGGCGGCATGGCAGCGGATTCCGCGTGCAGCACAACGGGCATTTCACAGCAGGATTCTGGTGTGGCTGGGAGCTGTAGTCCACATAGGTTTAGGTGGACGCTGAGAGGAAGAGATTTATACCAGTCAGTGGGGGATCAGCTGACCAGCCTGGTCAGCTGACGCCAGAAACGGTTTCCATTGGTCAAGCACTTGGGGGAGGCGCTGGAGAGCGCTGAACTATATATACTGGTGGCTGGGCATTTGCTGGTTGTCTGCCGTTGCGATCACTACGTGGTAGCACTCAGACCTTGTCAGTATCTGTGTTATTAGACCAGTTTCCAAAGGTGTTGATGGCCAAGGATCTCACACCTTAGTCTAGAAATTCTGTTATTATCTGTATTGTTATCTAGACCAGTTTCCTAGGTGTTGACGGGCAAGGAACTCACACCTTAGTTTAGGAATTCTGTACCATCTGTATTATTCGTATTATCTAGTTTAGTTCCTGGAGTGTGAGAATCTTGGAGCTCACACTCAAGTCTAGGCATTGTTGATTATCTGTTATGACTTTCTGTATTCCTGACCATTGTCCTGATCTCTGATTTTGTACCTTTGTCTTTCTGATTCTCTGTTGCCAAAACTCGGCTAGTCCCTGGATATAGAGTGTGTCCTCTGGTGCTTTGCGTCCGCCATGTGACTTTTTCCCTAATCTGAACTAAATTATTTGCAAACAGACTGGCATGCTGCTTCTATTGCTTACTAAATAGATAAAAGGATTTTTTTTCCTTCCAAAATTAGGCCCACAGCAGGGGTGTAACTAGTGTTAATAGGGCCCACCTGCAAAAATGATACATGGGGCCCCCTTGGTCCCCAAACTCAATTCAAGGCATGTGATTGGGAGCCGGCGAATGGTAGCAGACAGTGTTTTGTTATGAAACAGCGTTTGAAAGCAGGAAAAATTACACTTGCTCCTGCACATGGCTTTTGTGAGAGAAAAGGGAGGGTTTTTTTGCTAATTGGCTGCATTTGCGGTTAGGGAGAGAGACGGGGAGGGCCCCCAAAGCCTCTGGGCCTCCCTGTGATAGCAGGGTCACAGGGGTGATTGTTACGCCCATGGGCCCACAGTATTGTTAGTTGATTAGTACAGGACTCAATACTTTAATTTCTTTATTTAACACTTAAAGAGAATCTGTATTGTTAAAATCGCACAAAAGTAAACATACCAATGCGTTAGGGGACATCTCCTATTACCCTCTGTCACAATTTCGCCGCTCCTCGCCGCATTAAAAGTGGTTAAAAACAGTTTTAAAAAGTTTGTTTATAAACAAACAAAATGGCCACCAAAACAGGAAGTAGGTTGATGTACAGTATGTCCACACATAGAAAATACATCCATACACAAGCAGGCTGTATACACCCTTCCTTTTAAATCTCAAGAGATCATTTGTGTGTTTCGTTCCCCCTTCTGCTCTCATGCACTGAAGTTTCAGGCTGCTTTTTTCTTCCTGCAAACAGCTTTGCCCTTGTCTGAATTTCCTCAGTATGTGAAAGCCCAGCCAGCTCAGAGGAAGATTTATCCAGCTTGTAAAAGATAAGAGAGAAGAGAGAAGCTGCTCTAATCTAAATAATACACAGGCAGTGTGCAGAGAGGGGCCTGGAAGGGGGAGTTCATAGCAGAACCACAACACTGAAGAACTTGGCAGCCTTCCAGACACAGGCCGACAAGTCTGACAGGGGAAAGATACATTGATTTATTACAGAGACTGTTATAGTAGAAAGTGCTGCAGTAAGCCAGAACACATTAGAATAGCTTTTGGAACTTGTAGGATGATAAAAAACAGGATGCAATTTTTGTTACGGAGTCTCTTTAATGTATAAATAATTAATTGAAAAAAAAGGGGGTTCCTGTTAAAGTTCATTCAAGCGGCAGTGAATAATCCCCAAATAAATGTCATATAGTGTACTCAAATAACTCAGTTTCGTGTCAGTTAATACATAGCTATTTAACAGCATTGTTAGGACATGATTTACTCTCAGTGAAAAACATAAGAAATCATTTTCTCAAAGATGAAAAAACTCCCAGTAGATCAGTTTAATACTGTAAATCCCATAAAAGCAATGATCAGTGCTTCGCGTTCCCCAGAGGATGTAGTTAATTCATTGGATTTATATATAAATTGTATTGCAGACTGCGTAACTGGATATTGCAGATATCATGGATCCCATATTCCATTAAGTTCCTGTTGTTTTATCTAGGACAACGTTTTTAAAATGTGTAAGTGAATTATCAAAATATTTTTGTGTTTCTGGTTTCTAACTAAACTAACTTCTTTACTCATTTCTTTTTCTTTTCTTTTTTTTTTATTTTGATCACTTATTTTTAGATTTAAAGTGAACATGTACTGAAAAAGATAAAAAAATACAGAAGATACCTATCACATTAGAGGGCAGCCTCTGAATATTCTAGAGGCAACAATTGCATGTTGCTAGAGACAACCTTTTCATTTGTTACTTCCAGCTGCAGAATGCACTTTGTGTGCAGGGAATATAAGCAGTAGAGGAAAGGTCTCCTCAGTGGTGTCTCCTCAGTGTAATGTATTGCATAGCTGCTGTATTTATATATTATAATGTATCCAGTGAGAATTTGACTTCTATGTACACTCTATGTACAATGTTTACTACTAGTAGGTAAACAAGAAACAGTAACCACTTCCTCAACTTCAGCATCAAATTTAAGCTTCCCACTGAAGAAAAATGTGCAGTATTTAACTATCTGGATGTTATTCTGCCACTATTTTTTTCCTGGTAGTAGGTTTTATGCTGTAAAGAAATTAAATGCAGAGTTTCATTCCATTTTAAAAACAATGAGCACAATATCTATCTATCTATCTATAGTATATACACTGCTCAAAAAAATAAAACGAAATAAAGGGAACACTTCAACAACACAATGTAACTCCAAGTCAATCACACTTCTGTAAAAATCAAACTGTCCACTTAGGTAGCTACACTGATTGACAATCAATTTCACTGTTGTTCAAATGGAATAGACAGCAGGAGGAAATTAAAGAGAATTAGCAAGACTAAAGCTTCACTGAAGTAGTGGTTCTGCTGGTGGTGACCACAGACCATATCTCAGGTCCTATGATTTCTGGCTGATGTTTTGGTCACTTTTGAATGCTGGCAGTGCTTTCACTCTAGTGGTAGCATGAGACGGAGTCTACTACAACCCACACAGTGGCTCAGCTGTGGTAAGAAGGTTTGCTGTGTCTGACAGCGTAGTGTCCAGAGCATGTAGGCACTACTAGGAGACAGACCAGTACATCAGGAGATGTGGAGGAGGCAAGAATCCAGCAGCAGGACCTCCACCTTTTCATTTGTGCAAGGAGGAACAGGAGGAGCACTTCCAGAGCCCTGCAAAATGACCTCTAGTGGGACACAAATGTGCATGTGCCTGCTCATATGGTCAGAAAAAGACTCCATGAGGGTGGTATGAGAGCCTGATGTCCATAGGTGAGGGTTGTGTTCACAGTCCAATGTTGTGCAGGACATTTGGCATTTGACAGAGAACATTAAGATTGGAAAATTTACCACTGGTGCCCTGTGCTCTTCACGGGTGAAATCAGGTTCACAGAATCTGGAGATTAGTCACAGAGTCTGGAGATGCCGTGGAAAATGTTCTGCTGCCTGCAACATCCTCCAGCATGACCGGTTTGGCAGTGGGTCAGTAATGGTATGGGGTGGCATTTCTTTGGGGGCCACACAGCCCTCAATGTTCTCACCAGAGGTAGCCTGACTGCCATTAGGTACCAAGATGAGATCCTCAGACCCCTTGTGAGACCATATGCTGGTGTGGTTGTCCCTGGGTTCCTTCTAATTCAAGACAATGCTAGACCTCATGTGGCTGAAGGGTGTCAGCAGTTACTGCAAGATGAAGGCATTGATGCTATAGACTTGCCCGTCCATTCACCAGACCTGTATCCAATTGAGCACACCTGGGACATCATGTCTTGCTCCATCTACCAACACCACAGCCTGTCCAGAAGTTGGTGGTGAATGTTTTAGTCCAGGTCTGGGAGGAGATCCCTCAAAAGATCTCCTTAGGAGATCCACAATCTCATTAGGAGCATTCCCAGGTGTTGTAGGGGCGTGGAGGGAGGCCAAACACACTACTGAGCCTCATTTTGTCCTGTTTTAAGGACATTATATCCAAAATGGATCAGACTGTAGTATATTCTATTTTTTTTTTAACTTTCATTTTGAGTGTGACTACAAATCCAGACGCCATGGGTTGATGCATTTGATTTCTATTGATAATGTTTGTGTGATTTTGTTGTCAGCACATTAAACTATGTAACGCACAAAGTATTTAATAAGAATATTTCATTCATTCAGATCTAGGATGTCTTATTTTTGTGTTCCCTTTATTTATTTGGAGTTCCTGACTATAAGATGACACTAGGCTTAGAGGACAAAAAGTCAGAGAAAATAAATATACTGAATCTGGTGCTTAAACTAGTCAGGGGTGTCGTGTGGATGTTCTCCCCCCATTTTTTGTCTCCCTGTCCCCCTGGTGACCTCCTCTGCCCCCCTAGTTTCCTCCTTTGTTCTCCTTGGAGTCCCCCTCTCTCCCCCTTGTTGTCCTTCTGTGTGCTCTTGTGTCTTCCCTTTGTGTCCTTTGCTTGTGTCCCTGTCAGGATCTCTCCTGTAGCATGTTCTGTCGCTTGCAGTGGAGCTGCAACTGGGCAGTTCTGGCTTGTCTGCTTGCATTCGGTTGCACATTCACATTTAGTCTTATTGTCATTTGCAATCACTCTGCAGTTCAGATGCTGTCAGGATTCCTCCCATGGTTTGCTGCAGTTGAACTGCAGCCAGACAGCCCTGGATTTCCTACATGCATCTTGTTGGATAGTACTGCATGCATTTGTTATGATAGTCTTTCAGCTAGAAAATGGTAGGCAAGCCAGCTCAGGATTGAATGATTACCATTCAGCTGTGTGGAAATTTGCATACCTGCATCCATTGGCTGATGCCAGCATAAAAGTCTGCCTCCCATTTCAGACTCTGCCCGACATAGCGGTCAGTACGCTGGTCTGCTGGACACTTTGTCACTCTGTACTAGATCTGTTATTGTAGTTCAATGCAACCTTATTACGTGTGCTTTAGCTAGTTTTTTGATAAATATATATGCAGACTTGCTAATATATATTTATCCGTTGGTTGAGCCGTTTGTTGTTTTTCTGTATTATTGTGTATTACCTTGTTTCCATGCCTGATGGACGTTTACTGCATCTGCGGTGGATCAGTGAAGTCCACTATCCTGATAGCTTGGATTCTGCCATCACCAAGTTGGTGACTGGTAGTATTCCTGCTACTCTAGTTTCTGGGAACGTAACTATAGGCTGTGGTTGCTATTAGTTATGTTCTTTCCTGTAGTCTTGCCTGTGTGGATGCTTTCTGGTGACTGGTTGTTAACCTGCTTTCTCTGCTTCTGTGAACGTGACTGTGAGCTGTGGTTGCTATTAGTTACGCTCCAATCTATAGTCCTGTCTTGTATCTGTCTGAATGCTTGCTATCGCTAAGGCAGCGCAACGTCGTACTGCGCTGCCATTGTGTCTTATTTGTAGCGATATCGGAAGCCCAGAGCTGCAGTCGCTCTGGGCAACCTGTGTAGCCTCTTCCATTATTCAGCCACTAGCCTTGTTGTTCTGGGTGGTCAGAAAGTATAATCCCCAGGCATTACAGTCCGCCTGTGTCCTCTGTTTGGATTCCCCTGTGTCCTCTGTTTGTCCCCCTGCCCTTCTCTATTCCCCCATGCAATGTAATTAGCAGTGGCAGCCACTGCTAATCACATTGCATGGGGGCAGTGGAGGAGGAGAGGGACTCCCTGACATCATGGCTTTATATTGGGAAGATAGGTACCATTGTGATAATCACACTGGTATCTTAAAGTGGGGTGAAACTCAAATGACATTTAGGCCCATATGCAATTCACTTTTTCACCTGAGTTATCTCCAAGGTGATATTTTTAAATTTGTTGATAAAATGCTTTTTAAGCCACCAGAAAGCAAGACAATACTCAAAATAATTTTGATAGTACTTTTTCATTTACGTTTTGGTACTTTTTTAATTGAAAAGTACTGGAAAGTTATTTTAAATAGAAGGTGAAAAATTATCTCCTAGGAGAAAAATCAGGTGAAAAAGTGAATTGCATATGGGCTCTAGAGTCTAAATATTAAGCATAAACACAACATAAAGCTAATTAAAAATAAAAAAAGTTCAAAGTAACTAAAAATGATTAACATTTCCTTCAGATTGCATTAGAACAGTGTTATTTTGTTAACGTTTTAGAGCAAACATTTAATTTTGAGTTACATCCCACTTTAAATCAAATACAGTTGTGATGCGCAAATGTATTAAAACACCAGGCAGTGTACCAATAGTTAAATAAAAAAGTTCAAAATAAAATTCAATATTATAGTGCCACACAGTCCTAGTACTCATAGGAGGAAAACCTCTCGTTCTTAAATATTTCTTCTATGTTGTTATTGGAACTTGGTTCTCACCACCACCACACCAAATATTGGAAAGGGACTCACCCTCTTCCAAGACCTCCAATTAGGTCTTAATCACGCCTTGGGGTTATTCCCAGGTCACCCCCGACCTTATCGATCTGTATCTTTGATATTCCCACAATGGGCTGTGCCAGTCCTCAGAAAAATCCACAACTGGCAGAATGAGAGGTTTTCCTCCTATGAGTAGCAGGACTGTGTGACATCCCACTTTAAAGCTGGTTCAATTGCTTTTATGGTTTATTGTTCATCATTGTTCATTTTTGCACTGCAAACTTAAATTAAAAACCAATGGTTTAAAAAAAAATAATATATATATATATATATATATATATATATATATATATATATATATATATATATATATATATATATATATATATATATATATATTTGTACCAGATAAGCTAGCTTGTTTTACAAATGTATTATGCTATATCTTCTGGTGTTATATTGGAAGTACATTTTTCTTTTCTTAAATTGTTCCTTCTTGGTTAAATGGCTTTCCGTGTTTAAAAAAACAACAACGACGCCACCAACAAAAAAAACGTTATCCTCCTTAGTTCCACGCAAAAAGTTCCAGCTTCACCTGGTTTATTGTAGCATGTTCACTGAATGTACACTGAGTACACTGGTAAGGCAACGCCCATCCAGTAATCTTCTCAAACAAACTCATTTCAGTCTTCCACTGTTTTATTCTATTTTTATTTATTTTTGAAAAAACAACAACTATGTGTATATATTTCAACCGATACCCAGTCATGTGACACATTGCCTTATTTCCTTTTCATCACCTGGGCAAGGTAGTGTCACTACTTTGTAATGCTCTCCAAGTAATGGCTGACAAAAATGTGACGCAAATTACCATGATTCACTTAACGGGATTTCAAGCATCCCCACAAATAAAACGTTTTAGTTTTCTTCTTTTACTAATAATTTTTTGCATAACAATGTGCGGAAACCTCCTGATAATCTTCTTGGTGTCCTACAGCAAATCACTCCATTCTCCAATGTATTTCTTCCTCACTCAACTATCCGTCTCTGATATTTTACTGGTGAACGATATTAACTTACTCCATGTAGTCTCAATGCCAGAAGTAATAACAGATTTTACCTGTTGCATTATCCAGTTTTACTTCTTTGGTGTCTCAGAAAACTGTCAGTGTCTTCTTCTGACGGTGATGAGTTATGACAGATATTTGGCCATCTGTAAACCGTTGCATTATCCTTTGATAATGAACCACCAGATTTGTTGGACATTGATTGCCACGTGTTGGACTTTAAGCTTGCTGGTAGTATTGATTCATGTTTTAAACATTTTAAATTTACAGTTCTGTAACAAAAATGTTATTGACCATTTTTACTGTGACCTTGATCCAATCCTAGAACTCTCTTGCTCCAATACCATAATTGTCAAACTAGGTACAACCTTTTCAAGTGTTGCATTTGGTGTCATCCCATTCTTTATCATTATTATATCATATGTTTATATCATAGTCGCCATTTTTAAAATTCCATCAATTACTGGGAGACAGAACGTTTTCTCAACATGCAGTTCCCATCTGACCATTGTTTGCATTTATTATGGCACCCTAATATGTGTTTATACACTACCAGAAAGAGGACAGCCAGTGAATATGACTAAATTCCTCTCCTTGCTGTACACTGTTGTAACCCCTCTGCTGAATCCAATCATTTATAGCCTACGGAACGAAGATTTGAAAAAAGCAATGCAGAGTCTAATCAAGAAGTCAATTAACTTTTACTTCAGTAGAAATAAAAATGTGTAGTTAATGTAAAACATGACTCCACCAAGTTCTGTTTTCTTTCTCAACGTCCTCTAAGCTAACAGCTTCCAACAGGGCCTAAGATTTGAGGGTGATGTACAGTGATGAGCAAAAATGTTGATGTTCTTTTTTGCATTATTTTAACAAAAATAATGTAACATTTAACTTTCTAATGAAAATGCCTTAAAAAAAATATTTTGTAGTAAGTTTATGATTTTTCTCGTTTTTAGCGATTTTTTACTTAAAAAGATGTGATTTTTCCTTTTTTTTTCTCTATTTTTAGCCCCAGAAGGTAATTTGCTATTAACAGCTTTAAGAGAACATGAGACGAAGCACCCTCATGTATTTTACCAAATATATCAGTGGTAACATTAGAGAAAACACCTACCCCGCTCTCTGTTTCATTTTTAACTCTTCGGTTTGCTTCTAACAGCCCTGATAAAATCCCAGACTGAGCATTCAGTCTGGCTTTGCTCAGGAATTTTTATAGCTGAGTCTGTGTTCTCTGGTGTCTTTTCAAGCCCAAGCCTGCCCCCTTGTGGCTCTGCTCAGGAATCATTATAGCTGAGTCATTATAGTAAAGCCAGACTGAATGCTCAGTTGGGGATTTTATCAGGGCTGATTAGAAGCAAGCTGGAGAGTTAAAAATGAAACAGAGAGCAGGGTAGGTGTTTTCTCCAATGTTCCCACTGATATATATGGTAAAATACATGAGTGTGCTTCGTCTCTGGTTCACTTTAAGGACCACAGTGCTAACCCCCCTTAAAGACCAGGCTAATGTTTTCAAAATAGGCCACTGCAGCTTTAAGGTCAAGCTGCAGGGCCGCACAACACAGCACACTAGTGATTCCCCGCCCCCCCCCCTTTTCTCCCCACCAACAGAGCTTTCTGTTGGTGGGGTCTGATGGCCCCCCAGTTGTTTATTTTTTTTAAAAATGTTTATTGTCATTTTTTTAAAATAAATAAACATTTTTTTTCTCCCTCCCATCCCCCGCCAGCCAATCACGGCATTGGCTGTCATAGGCTTCAGCCTACAACCACCTAAACATGCTTGTACCTAATGGCTGAGCAGGAGGATAGATGACTGATTCAGCAATACATGCTTCCTTGGGGACAATGGCACAGTGGATGATTGGCACCACGTCCCGCATATCACTTATCATCTACAAATATAGGGGCAGCCAAGCCTTTGCAATGACATAACTGAAGTTTAAGATGACCCTATGTTATATCATTGCAGCAGCTTTGTTAGGTATTTATTAATAGGGATGATCAATAAGATAATAGTAAAATTATGAATAAGTATTCCAAAATAATACAAATGCCATATGCAAATGTATGCAGCCTGAAAAGACTCCACCTTGGTGGGATATGATGATCGGTATATATTTGCATAATTCTGCTTCCACCCAGTGTGTGTAAATGTGTGTGTAAATGTGTGTGTGTGTGTGTGTGTGTGTGTGTGTAAACGCGAATAGCCCATTCACTATTCGAGCTAATCGAGCAAACGGTGCTATTCGAGCTCGAATACCGAGCTCGAATAGCGTCATAGCCCAGATTGATGTCCTTAGAGCCAATCAGAGGGCTCCCAGGCCCTCTGACGGCAGCCAATCACAGAGGGGGACCCTGGCCAGCCCCTACCCTATAAATAGCGGCCGCCATGTTCCGTTTCTCCGTCCTTGCCTGAGACTTGCATAGAGAGAGAGTTGCTCCTTTGTGCTTTGGCTTAGCAAGAGCTCTATTGTTGTCATTTACCTAGCGTTTTTGCTCACATACACCTCCTATACACACCTATATTGTTGTTAGTTAGATAGACATTGTATTTTAGTTAGTAGCTTTTGTGTTACATAGAGAGAGACTCAGACAGCTGCTGCAGGCTTACAGCTTTAGGCCTCAGGGCCTTGCCTGTGTGGGCAGCTGTCCTCCTGTCCTCTGTTAGTTTATTTCTCATTAGTATTTAGACAGTATTAGATAGTATTAGACAGTATTTCTGCTGTCCTCTACTACTTAGTGATTGTATTTTGTATTGTAGTTATATACTGTAACTGTACTAGGACACTCACTGACTGTCACTGTTCATAGGCTAGCTCCTGCGTGTGCTTGCACTCACTGTCTGTGTAGTACACACACTCTATTTCCTTCTGAATAGTTATATACTGTAACTGTACTAGGACACTCACTGACTGTCACTGTTCATAGGCTAGCTCCTGCGTGTGCTTGCACTCACTGTCTGTGTAGTACACACACTCTATTTCCTTCTGAATAGTTATATACTGTAACTGTACTAGGACACTCACTGACTGTCACTGTTCATAGGCTAGCTCCTGCGTGTGCTTGCACTCACTGTCTGTGTAGTACACACACTCTATTTCCTTCTGAATAGTTATATACTGTAACTGTACTAGGACACTCACTGTCACTGTTCATAGGCTACTAGCTCCTGCGTGTGTGTGTGCACTCACTGTCTGTGTACTGTACACACACTCTATTTCCTTCTGATTACTGATTGATTATTGTAAATTCTACTTCCTGACAGTTACTACTTACTTACTGTAGTAGGGACACTCACTCAGTCACTGTTCATAGGCTAGCTCCTGCACGTGTGTGCGCGTGCGTGCACTCACTGTCTGTAGTGTACACACACTCTATTTCCTTGTGATTACTACTGATTATTGTAACTTCTAGTTGTACTTCCTGACTGTTACTACTTACTTACTGTACTAGGGACACTCACTCACTCTCTGTTCATAGGCCAGCTCCTGCGCGTGTTTGCGCGTGCGTGCACTCACTGTCTGTAGTGTACACACACTCTATTTCCTTGAGATTACTACTGATTATTGTAACTGCTAGTTGTACTTCCTGACTGTTACTACTTACTTACTGTACTAGGGAGTCGGGACACTCACTCAGTCACCTCACCCACCAACCCACTCCATTAAAGTACCCCACTTTTCACCCGCCCTTTTCAAAAACTTTTGTGTTTACGCCCAAAACATCGAAGATGTCTGGAAGTGGCAGCCAGCGCGGTTTGGGCAAGGGGAAGGGCAGCAAGGGAATCAGGAGGAGAGGGAACAGCATTGTGGCAAGCCGCGGGCGCGCCACCATGCACAGTTCCGCAGCAGCAGCAGCAGCGTCAGTGGCTAACATTCCTCCCATAGCCACTGGCCGTGGACGCCTTGGGCGCCGCCCAGCAGGAGCATCTGCAACTCACGCTGCAGAGACACAGCAGCAGCAGCAGCGTGTAGCACCTGCTCCGATTTTCCTCCAGCCGGGTCAGAAACGTCCCATTGAGGAAAAGGATGCAGACACTGTGGTGCAACTGATGACGGAGGATGAGCAGCCTGCCATCAGCTCTGCATCCGAGGCCTCCACCCTCACCACCACCACCACCACCACCCCTGTTCGCATCAGCCGCCCAGCAGGGCCTGGGGAGGAGGCCAGTTCACCGTCACTCGCCGACCTGTCATTCAGCAGTCTTTTGACCCCAGGCATCATGAGTAAATTGTCTGCTGTTGTTGGCGATCTTGAGGAGGAGATGCTGATGGGCACTTTGGGGGATGAGGGATTGGACAGCAAGACTGTGGCGACAGTCAAGCAGCCCATCCATGCATCAGGAGAGGAGTTTGGGGGGTCATCATCCCAGCAGGACATGTTTCAGGAGGGGGAGGATGATGATGACACGGTGACAGACAGAGACTGGGTGCCACCACCTCCAAGGGATGTCGTCCTCAGCAGCTCTGAGGAGGAGGAGGAGGATGCGCTTGTGGGCCTTGCAAGGAGGCGCATCATTGCAAGCATTGGCAGCAGTAGGCAGGTCCCACAGCCTGCTGGTGTCTCAGGCTCAGCAGCAGCAGCAGCAGCATCTGCCAGTACCACCACCAGCCGCACCCAAGCCCCCCCCCAACCACCACAGGGAGACAGGCAGCAGCGGTTCCATGCCGTAGGGGGTCGTTTTTGTCACCAATCTGGTGTTTTTCACCATGCCCACAGTGTACAGCAAGTACGCCACTTGCAACCACTGTCAGCGGAAGTTGAGCAGAGGTGCAGACCCCTTAAAGTTTAGCACCAGCTCGCTCATCAACCACCTTGCTGCGAAACATTTCCACCAGCATGAGGAGTTCCAGAGGCTGAAGGCATCTGGTGCTGGCAGTGGCACCACACCCATCACTGCACAGCCTTCAGCAGCAGCAGCAGCAGCAACAGCAGCCACCCGGTCTCCTGCTCCTCCAGCAGCACCAGCAGGAGTGCGGAAACGCACTGCTCCTCCCCCCTCTGCAACTCCTGCCGCCGACACTGAGGCCTGTTCTGGCAGACAGTCCTCAGTGGCCTCCTCTGCTGTGTCTGCTGATTCCCGTGCCAGCAAAAGGCCACGCCAGAGCCTTTTGAGCGAGTCCTTCCAGGGGGTGGTTAGGGCTCTGCCTCCCAGCAGCTGTCGCATGCGGCAGCTGAATGGCTTGCTGGCACGGGCCATGTGCTCCCAACTCCTGCCGTACACGCTTGTGCAGGAGGGGAGCGACATGCGTGTGCTGCTTGCTTGCGCAGCCCCAGACTGGCAGCTCCCCAGCAGACACTTCTTCGCCCGCAAGGCCATTCCTGCACTGCACCGCTTTGTGATGGCCAATGTGGAGCGAGGGCTGGAGCACGCGGTTGGTGAAAGGGTCCACGTCACCATGGACTCCTGGAGCAGCCGCTTCGGGACAGGCCGCTACCTGTCTTTCACTGTCCACTGGGTCAGCTTGGTGGAAGGGGGTGAGGATGGGAGAGCAGCAGCGGGCACAGCAGCAGCAACACAGTGGGTGGTGCCCCCCCGCAGGGTCAGGGGAACTGCAGCAGGTTCCTCCGATCCTCTGCCATCCTCCGGCACACCTGGCCAAACCCCCCGCCTCAGCAGCAGCGTGAAGGCCCGCCACTGCCAAGCGCTGCTGCACTTGGTCAGCCTTGGGAAGACCAAGCTGACGGCAACCCATGTGTTGGCCAAACTCCAGGAGCAGGAGAGGATTTGGCTGACCCCCAGAGGCCTCAGAGTCGGAGAGGTGGTGGCCGACAATGGGGCCAATCTGGTTGCCGCAATAGACAGGGGAAACCTGACCCACATCCCCTGTCTTGCCCACGTGCTGAACCTGGTGGTGCAAAAGTTCTTGCGCACCTACCAGGGGATGGGCGAACTGCTGGAAACGGCAAGGAACGTTGTGCGTCACTTCCGGCGCTCGGCTGCAGCCTGTGCGAGCCTGGAAGACGTGCAAAAGGAGCTGGAGCTGCCACGCCATCGGCTGATCCTTGACGTTCCGACTCGCTGGAACTCCACCCTGGCGATGTTGGAGCGTCTGGTTGAACAGAAGCACGCTGTCAACCAGTACCTTGCCCTGGCCACTGTTTCCGCCGCTCGGAGAAGGGACAAGACCAGCAACATCCCGTCCATCGTCCCCGATGATGACTGGAGGCACATGCAGCAGGTGTGCTTAGTGCTGGCTCCCTTTCTGCAGGCCACTAACATGGTAAGCAGGGACCATGCTATGGTCTGCGAGTGGGTGCCCCTGGTTTTTCTGCTGAACAGGGCCCTCGATGCTTTGCTGGAACAGGGAGCGGCAGCCTTGGACCAGCAGGAGCGGCAAGCAGCTGCACAGTCCACCTCTGAGGGGGAGGAGGAGGAGGACTTGGTGGAGGTCCCTGACCTTGCTGCTGATGAGGGGGATCAGCACAGCGCAGCTGAGTTGGTGCGGGGGTGGAGAGAGGATGAGGCGGCAGAGGAGGAGGATGAGGAGGACAGCACTGCCGTCGATGTGCCAGCACACGTGGCCCGCCTCTTCCCAATGGCAGCGCACATGCTGGCGTGCCTGCGCAAGGACCCCAGGGTGATCCAGATGAAGCAGAGGGAGGACATCTGGATCAGCATGATGTTGGACCCACGCCTCAAGGGGAAGTTGAGCCAGTTCCTGCCGCCTGCAGGAGGAGACCCAGCGCAACAAATAAGGAGCTTGCAGCAGGCCCTTGTTGAGCGCTTGGAGGAAGCCTTCCCCCAGCCTTCCACCCCCACTGTCCAGCAGCCAGCACAGAGGCAGCAGCAGGTGCCTGCATCCAGCAGCAAGCGCCCCACAGACCTGCTGTCTCTCAGCCACGAGCTCTACAGGACTGTAGAGGCTCCGGCAGCAGTGACTAGAGAGGAGGTGCATGATGCAGCAGCATCCTCCTCCGGTCACAGCCAGCGCCTGACCCGCATGGTGGCTGACTACATGGGGTCCTACAGCGGGCTTGACAGCGATGCCCCTGTTGATCCCATGGAGTATTGGGTCAAGCGCCTGGAGATCTGGAGCGAGCTGGCGCAGTACGCCCTGGAAGTGCTGTCCTGCCCCCCTTCCAGCGTGCTGTCCGAGCGCTGCTTCAGTGCAGCTGGTGGCGTGGTCACCGAGAAACGCTCACGTCTGTCTCACAAGTCTGTGGACAGACTGACGTTTCTCAAGATGAACCAGGCGTGGGTGGAAGGCGAGTTCCTGGCCCCTGTTGTCGGCGAGAGGGGGACATGAACTGGCTAAGAACTATCGTTAATGTGCCTTACCACCCTTTACCAGCCAGCCTGGTTCAGTTTGACTATAATGTCGCCTGCAGCCACACATTTTACACCTACAGTGGGCTGCTGTGTACTGCCCTTCTGCTGTCTGTCTGTGTTTCCCACTGCCAGGGTACACAGAATTACATTCTGCTGCCACTCTGCCACCAGCTATTACGTCAAACAATAGCTATATATCTGTGTAATTGGTTGTACAAACAAAACCAAAAAACCATAAAAAAAAAAAAAAAAAAAAAGGTTTAATTTTTCGGAGGTGCCCGGGTTGAAAACTGTGTTGTCCCAGTTGTGTATTGGACACGATGTGGGCTGCACGACCGCTGTCTGGGACCTCCTGTTGTGTTTATTTACAGCCCTGGTATCACCGCTAGGTACCAGGGCTATTATGTCACGCTGCTGCCACACTCACACTACTCCTCCATTCCTCCTGCTGCTGCTGTCTGTCTGTGTTTCCCACTGCCAGGGTACACAGAATTACATTCTGCTGCCACTCTGCCACCAGCTATTACGTCAAACAATAGCTATATATCTGTGTAATTGGTTGTACAAACAAAACCAAAAAACCATTAAAAAAAAAAAAAAAAAAAAGGTTTAATTTTTCTGAGGTGCCCAGGTTGAAAACTGTGTTGTCCCAGTTGTGTATTGGACACGATGTGGGCTGCACGACCGCTGTCTGGGACCTCCTGTTGTGTTTATTTACAGCCCTGGTATCACCGCTAGGTACCAGGGCTATTATGTCACGCTGCCTGCCTCATTGACTGCCTGCTGCCACACACTCATCCTCCTCCTCCTGCTGCTGAATTTACCTCCTGCTGTCTGTGTGTTTCCACTGCCAGGGAGCACATACAATGGCGCTTACAACATGCGTGCGCCACCAGCTATTTGTTACGCTCAAAAATAGCTGCATTTCTGTAAAAAAAAAATTGAAAAGAGAAATAGGTGAAGAAGAAGACGATATAGAAGAAGATGAAGAAGATGAAAAAGAAGAAGATGAAGAAGAAGAAGATGAAGAAGAAGAAGAAGAAGGAGAAGAAGAAGAAGATGAAGAAGAAGAAAATGAAGAAGAAGATGAAGAAGATGAAGAAGAAGAAGATGAAGAAGAAGAAGGAGAAGAAGAAGAAGATGAAGAAGAAGAAGAAGAAGAAGAAGAAGAAGAAGAAGAAGAAGAAGAAGAAGATGAAGAAGATGCAGAAGATGAAGAAGAAGAAGATGAAGATGAAGAAGAAGAAGATGTTTCTTGCATCATTCACCCTCAAAACAAGTGTTGGAAGCTATTTAAGGCCAATTCGAATAGTCAGCTCGAATAATGAGCTCGAATACTGACTCGAATAGTGAGCTCGAAGTCCGAGGTCGAATTGAATAGTAAAAATTATTCGACTCGAATATTCGACTGACCTCGAATAATTTACTATTCAAATTCGACCAAACTCGAATTTTAAAAAGGGGTATTTGAGCACCACTACATGTGTGTATGTATGTGTGCATGTGTGTGTATGTGTGTGCATACTTGCTTGTGTGCGGGCATACGAGCGTGTGTGTGTGTGTTTGATATCCCTATGCTAGATCAAATAATTTACAGCCTATAAAAAGAGTGCTACTGAATCTCATCAATAATTCAACTTTTTTACTTCAGTAGGGATGCAATTATTTTGTCAATTTAAGAATAAGTTCCAGGACCCATATGCAATTAACTTTTTCACCTAGGAAATCAGTTTTTCATCTGCATCAGGTTCCACTGTGCTCACTCTAATAGTGGGCACCTATCACTGCTAAGTTACGGTGGTGGAGCAAAAAAGCTGCCTTGCTATACAGGGGAAGCTCGAAAAATTGGAATACCATGCAAAAATCCATTTAGTTTGGTAATTCATCATTTAAATAAAAGTTGAAACTAATGTATACAATAGTCTCATTACATGTAAAGCGAGATATTTCAAGCCTTTATATGTTATAATGTTGATGATTATGGCTTACAGCTTATGAGAACCCCAAAATCAAATGTTCAACCCTTTAAATATTGTGAAAATGTTCAATATTCTCAAAGTGTCAGACTCTAATCAGCTAATTCATCCAAAACACCTGGAAAGGGTTCCTATTTCATATAATCGCTTCCTCTTTTAATTTGAATGACTGAAATAGATGAACTTTTGCATATTATAATTGTTCCAGTTTCATCTGTATAGGGGGTTGAGAAAGGGGAGGGACACAAAATCTGCCTACACTGCTACCAAGGAGAGGGCGGCGGGGGATGAGAGACTGCCTAATACTGCTTTCTGAGGGCGGAGAATTGCATACATAAGCTTTCACAATTGATTGGTACCCCTTTTTAAAATGTGAGCATCCTTGCTTTAACCTATTTTGGTTCCTGGACGTAGAAACTACGTCCAGGAACCATGCGCGCTCCCGCGGCCGATCGCGCACGTGCACACGCACTCCTGGCCGCAGATTCGGTAGCCAGGGAATCAATGTATCGGGCTATGGTGCCCGATCACTGATTCCTCTCCCCCGCTGAAAAAGCGACAGCTTCTCTCGGAAGCTGCGCCTTTTCTGGCCGTTCCCTCCCCGATGCGCCACTCTAAGCGTGTGTTACGCTTACAGTGACGTCATGTAAACAAACTCATGGCCGCCATCTTGTGGCCAAAAAGTAATACTACAACTGAAAATAAAAATAAATTAAAATGAACACACATTTACATTATAAATCTATTGTTTACCCCCCACCCTCCCAAAACTATCCAAATAAAATGTTTACTATAAAATAAAAAAAAACATGTAAATATTTACCTAAGGGTCTAAACTTTTTAAATATCAATGTAAGGATGAAATATTTCTATATTATTTTTTTTTTTAAACTTGTTAATAGTGATAGATGCAAAATGGAAAAAATGCACCTTTATTTCCAAATAAAATATTGTCGCCATACATTGTGATAGGGACATAATTTTAACGGTGTAATAACCGGGACATATGGGCAAATACAATACGTGAGTTTTAATTATGGAGGCATGTATTATTTTAAAACTATAATGGCTGAAAACTGAGAAATAATGAATTTTTCCATTTTTTCTTATTCTTCCTGTTAAAATGTGTTTACAGTAAAGTGGCTCTTAACAAAATGTACCCCCCAAAGAAAGCCTAATTGGTGGTGGAAAAAACAAGATATAGATCAGTTCATTGTGATAAGTAGTGATAAAGTTATAGGCTAATGAATGGGAGGTGAACATTTTTCACGTGAAAACCACGGAACCTGAATGGGTTAAAGAGAACCCGAGGTGGCTTCTAATAATCCTAATAGCACACAGAGGCTGGCTGTGCATATAATACCCAGCCTCTGTTGCTATATTGTTTCCCCCCAGACCCCCCTGCACTCTGCTGTGCCCCCATAAATCACACAGCCAGCTAGCGGCATGCAGCGTGTCGCAGCCGGCTATTTACCTCTGCATGTGTCAGTCTGGCCGCTCCCCCGCCTCCTCTATGTTGCTGATCCCCGCCCGCATCCCTTCCCTCCATGCTGATTGGAGGGAAAGGAAGCAGGCGAGGACCGGCGCTATGGAGGAGGCGGATGGAGCGGCCAGACTGACACATGCAGATGTAAACAGCCGGCTGCGACACGCTGCATGTCGCTAGCTGGCTGTGTGATTTATGGGGGCACAGCAGAGTGCAGGGGGGTCTGGGGGGAAACAATATAGCAACAGAGGCTGGGTATTATATGCACAGCCAGCCTCTGTGTGCTATTAGGATTATTAGAAGCCACCTCGGGTTCTCTTTAAGGATCCTCTGCACTGCCCTGACGCACGCACGCACGCACGCACGCACGCACGCACGCACGCACGCACGCACGCACGCACGCACGCACGCACGCACGCACACACACACACACACACACACACACACACACACACACACACACACACACACACACACACACACACGACAAAGACCAAGGGAAAAATATATATACTAAACCTGGTGCGTCCATGGCAAGGGGCATTTTGTGGCTTATGCTCCCTTTGTACCTCAAGCCCCCTTGTACCTCTTGTGTCTCCCTGTGTCCTTCTCTGCCCCCCTTGTGTCCTCCTGTGTCCTCCATGTGTCCTCCTCTGTTCTCCTCGCGTCTGCCTTTGGCCTCCCCCTTGTGTCCTCCTCTATGCCCCTTTTGTCCCCCTGTGTCCTCCTCTGCATGGGCACAGTACAGGACGTCCCCGACATTGCGGCGGGTTAGAGGTCCATATTGGCAGACATTCACAAGTCAGGACCTTCCTGCATGTGGACTATAAGACGCAGTGACTTTTTCCCCCACTTTTGGGCGAGAAAAAGTGAGTCTTATTGTCCAAAAAATACACTATACTATGTAAAAAGTGTTATATTTAACTGTACAACTTCAAACACAGTTATTCAATTTTTATTTGTTTATTTGGAATTAAATGGTGTTTTAAGTCAATACATATTATCTCAATAATCTTAATGCCTGACCTTTTTTAATATGTAATAGGTTTCAAAATAATATATAAATGATATAATTAAATGTTCCCATTCATAAATAATAATTAATCCCACCAGCAAATCCCCAAACACATCCCATTCCCAATGGTTGCACCATTCTATCTCCTTATAAAAGCTACACAATAAACCTGTGAGTTCAGACATTAGATACATCAATGGAGAAACATTACTGTCTGAGCTCATTTTTTCTTGATTATATGGGAACAAGTAGTAAGTAAATTGTTTGTTTGAAGGTTATAATCTACCCATGTCACTGTGCTAGGAAAAAAAAAAATATGAGGTAACTTAAAGAGACACTAAAGCGAAAAAAAATATATGATATAATGAATTGGTTGTGTACTATGAATAATTACTAGAAGATTAGCAGCAAAGAAAATATTTTCATACTTTTATTTTCAGGTATATAGTGTTTTTTCTAACATTGCATTATTCTATAATATGTGCAGATTACACAACACTCAGCATTCAAAATGAGTCTTTCAGAGCAGTCTGTGAAGTAATGACCTCTCCTCTATCAGAGAAAAAGTAAATAGTTCAGGAACAGTTGAGATAATAAAAGTCAGATAACAGCCCTCTCCACGACTAACTTAGTCGGAGAGCTTAATGGCTTGTTTGCATAGAGATAACAACTGGAGTTTCTCAACTCTTCCTGTACTGGAAACAATTAGACTGATGTATCTGATCTTAATGTTTTATTTCTTAGCTGTACTACACATACAGATCATAATATCATAATTTTTTTTTCGCTTCAGTGTCTCTTTAAACCTAACAACTTTCTGTTTTTCTAGGACATTCCCACCAAACATATTTGGTTGAAATGGAGGTGTAGATATATTGTGCAGATAAATGTTTGTATTTGTACAGACATTAAAGCCCCGTTCACATTACAAAACGCGGATGGCCATGCGTGCGGAACGTAACGCATGCGAACGCACGCCATCCGCGTTTGTGTGCGTTGCGTGGCTGATCCCATCACTTGATCAATGGGACAGCCACGCGTTTTTGCAAAAAATGCATGCAGCATGCGTTCCCGGACCACACAAGTCCGGAACGCATGCAGTGTGAACATCAGACAGTGCACTCTATGCACTGTCTGATGTCGTGCGTGTCGGCCTCCTGCACGCGTTTCCAAAATGCGGCTGGAAAAGCATGCAGTGTGAACAGGGCCTTATCTGGACAAATAACTTAAAGATGCCCGTACATTAACACGATTATGGGCAGATTCGACCTAGAGACAAATTTATCTCTAATCAAATCTGATTAGAGATACATTTGTCTCTAATTGAATCTGCCCATACACTACAGGCCGATTCCCGTCCGATTTCAGTATTAACCACTTAAGGACCACAGTCTTTTCGCCCCTTAAGGACCAGAGCCTTTTTCTCCATTCAGACCACTGCAGCTTTCACGGTTTATTGCTCGGTCATACAACCTACCACCTAAAGGAATTTTACCTCCTTTTCTTGTCACTAATACAGCTTTCTTTTGCTGCTATTTGATTGCTGCTGCAAGTTTTAGTTTTTATTATATTCATCAAAAAAGATATGAATTTTGGCAAAAAATGACTTTTTTAACTTGCTGTGCTGACATTTTTCGAATAAAGTAAAATTTCCTATACATTTGAGCGCGAAAGTTATTCTGCTACATGTCTTTGATAAAAAAAAAACATTCAGTGTATATTTATTGGATTGGGTAAAAGTTATAGCGTTTACAAACTATGGTGCCAAAAGTGAATTTTCCCATTTTCAAGCATCTCTGACTTTTCTGCGCACCTGTCAGGTTTCATGAGGGGCTAAAATTCCAGGATAGTACAAATACCCCCCAAATGACCCCATTTTGGAAAGAAGACATCCCAACGTATTCAGTGAGAGGCATGGTGAGTTCATAGAAGATTTTATTTTTTGTTACAAGTTAGCGGAAAATGACACTTTGTGACAAAAAAAAAAAAAAAAAAAAAGTTTCCATTTCTTCTAACTTGCGACAAAAAAAAATTAAATCTGCCACGGACTCACTATGCTCCTCTCTGAATACCTTAAAGTGTCTACTTTCCAAAATGGGGTCATTTGTGGGGTGTGTTCACTGTCCTGGCATTTTGGGTGGTGCCTAATTGTAAGCACCCCTGTAAAGCCTAAAGATGCTCATTGGACTTTGGGCCCCTTAGCGCAGTTAGGCTGCAAAAAAGTGCCACACATGTGGTATTGCCGTACTCAGGAGAAGTAGTATAATGTGTTTTGGGGTCTATTTTTACACATACCCATGCTGGGTGGGAGAAATATCTCCGTGAATGACAATTGTTTTATTTTTTTTACACACAATTGTCTATTTATAGAGATATTTCTCCCACTCAGCATGGGTATGTGGAAAAATACACCCCAAAACACATTATACTACTTCTTCTGAGTACGGCGATACCACATGTGTGGCACTTTTTTCCACCCTAACTGCGCTAAGGGGCCCAAAGTTCAATGAGTACCTTTAGGATTTCACAGGTCATTTTGAGAAATTTCGTTTCAAGACTACTCCTCACGGTTTAGGGCCCCTAAAATGCCAGGACAGTATAGGAACCCCACAAATTACCCCATTTTAGAAAGAAGACACCCCAAGGTATTCCGTTAGGAGGATGGTGAGTTCATAGAAGATTTTTTTTTTTTGTCACAAGTTAGCGGAAATTGATTTTAATTGTTTTTTTTTCACAAAGTGTCATTTTCCGCTAACTTGTAAAAAAAAATAAAATCTTCTATGAACTCACCATACTCCTAATGGAATACCTTGGGGTGTCTTCTTTCTAAAATGGGGTCATTTGTGGGGTTCCTATACTGCCCTGGCATTTTAGGGGCCCTAAACCGCGAGGAGTAGTCTTGAAACCAAATGTCGCAAAATGACCTGTGAAATTTTAAAGGTACTCATTGGATTTTGGGCCCCTTAGCGCACTTAGGGTGCAAAAAAGTACCACACATGTGGTACTGCCGTACTCAGGAGAAGTAGTATAATGTGTTTTGGGGTGTATTTTTACACATACCCATGCTGGGTGGGAGAAATATCTCTGTAAATGACAATTGCTTGATTTTTTTTACACACAATTGTCCATTTACAGAGAGATTTCTCCCACCCAGCATGGGTATGTGTAAAAATACACCCCAAAACACAATATACTACTTCTTCTGAGTACGGCGATACCACATGTGTAACACTTTTTTGCAACCTAGGTGCGCTAAGGGGCCTAACGTCCTATTCACAGGTCATTTTGAGGCATTTGGATTCTAGACTACTGCTCACGGTTTAGGGCCCCTAAAATGCCAGGGCAGTATAGGAACCCCACAAGTGACCCCATTTCAGAAAGAAGACACCCCAAGGTATTCTGTTAGGAGTATGGTGAGTTCATAGAAGATTTTTTTTTGTCACAAGTTAGCGGAAAATGACACTTTGTGAAAAAAAAAACAATACATATCAATTTCCGCTAACTTGTGACAAAAATTAAAATCTTCTATGAACTCATCATACACCTAACAAAATACCTTGGGGTGTCTTCTTTCTAAAATGGGGTCACTTGTGGGGTCCCTATACTGCCCTGGCATTTTAGGGGCCCTAAACCGTGAGGAGTAGTCTTGAACCCAAATGTCTCAAAATGACCTGTGAAATCCTAAAGGTACTCATTGGACTTTGGGCCCCTTAGCACAGTTAGGCTGCAAAAAAGTGTCACACATGTGGTATCGCCGTACTCAGAAGAAGTAGTATAATGTGTTTTGTGGTGTATTTTTACATATAACCATGCTGGGTGGGAGAAATATCTCTGTAAATGACACATTTTTGATTTTTTTTACACACAATAGTCCATTTACAGAGAGATTTCTCCCACCCAGCATGGGTATGTGTAAAAATACACCACAAAACACATTATACTACTTCTCCTGAGTATGACGATACCACATGTGTGACACTTTTTTGCAGCCTAGATGCGCTAAGGGGCCCAACGTCCTATTCACAGGTCATTTTGAGGCATTTGTTTTCTAGACTACTCCTCACGGTTTACGGCCCCTAAAATGCCAGGGCAGTATAGGAACCCCACAAGTGACTCCATTTTAGAAAGAAGAGACCCCAAGGTATTCTGTTAGGGGTATGGTGAGTTCATAGAAGATTTTATTTTTTGTCACAAGTTAGTGAAAAATGACACTTTGTGAAAAAAACAATAAAAATCCAATTTCCGCTAACTTTTGACAAAAAATAAAATCTTCTATGAACTCATCATACACCTAACAGAATACCTTGGGGTGTCTTCTTTCTAAAATGGGGTCACTTGTGGGGTTCCTATACTGCCCTGGCATTTTACGGGCCCAAAACTGTGAGTAGTCTGGAAACCAAATTTCTCAAAATGACTGTTCAGGGGTATAAGCATCTGCAAATTTTGATGACAGGTGGTCTATGAGGGGGCAAATTTTGTGGAACCGGTCATAAGCAGGGTGGCCTCTTAGATGACAGGATGTTTTGGGCCTGATCTGATGGATAGGAGTGCTAGGGGGGTGACAGGAGGTGATTGATGGGTATCTCAGGGGGCGGTTAGAGGGGAAAATAGATGCAATCAATGCACTGGGGAGGTGATCGGAAGGGGGTCTGAGGGGGATCTGAGGGTTTGGCCGAGTGATCAGGAGCCCACACGGGGCAAATTAGGGCCTGATCTGATGGGTAGGTGTGCTAGGGGGTGACAGGAGGTGATTGATGGGTGTCTCAAGGTGTGATTAGAGGGGGGAAATAGATGCAAGCAATGCACTAGCGAGGTGATCAGGGCTGGGGTCTGAGGGCATTCTGAGGTGTGGGCGGGTGATTGGGTGCCCGCAAGGGGCAGATTAGGGTCTAATCTGATGGGTAACAGTGACAGGTGGTGATAGGGGGTGATGGGTAATTAGTGGGTGTTTAGAGGAGAGAAGAGATGTAAACACTGCACTTGGGAGGTGATCTGATGTCGGATCTGCGGGCGATCTATTGGTGTGGGTGGGTGATCAGATTGCCCGCAAGGGGCAGGTTAGGGGCTGATTGATGGGTGGCAGTGACAGGGGGTGATTGATGGGTGGCAGTGACAGGGGGTGATTGATAGGTGATTGACAGGTGATCAGTGGGTTATTACAGGGAATAACAGATGTAAATATTGCACTGGCGAATTGATAAGGGGGGGGTCTGAGGGCAATCTGAGCGTGTGGGCGGGTAATTGGGTGCCCGCAAGGGGCAGATTAGGGTCTTATCTGATGGGTAACAGTGACAGGTGGTGATAGGGGGTGATTGATGGGTAATTAGTGGGTGTTTAGAGGAGAGAAGAGATGTAAACACTGCACTTGGGAGGTGATCTGATGTCGGATCTGCGGGCAATCTATTGGTGTGGGTGGGTGATCAGATTGCCCGCAAGGGGCAGGTTAGGGGCTGATTGATGGGTGGCAGTGACAGGGGGTGATTGATGGGTGGCAGTGACAGGGGGTGATTGATAGGTGATTGACAGGTGATCAGTGGGTTATTCCAGGGAATAACAGATGTAAATATTGCACTGGCGAATTGATAAGGGGGGGTCTGAGGGCAATCTGAGCGTGTGGGCGGGTGATTGGGTGCCCGCAAGGGGCAGATTAGGGTCTAATCTGATGGGTAACAGTGACAGGTGGTGATAGGGGGTGATTGATGGGTAATTAGTGGGTGTTTAGAGGAGAGAAGAGATGTAAACACTGCACTTGGGAGGTGATCTGATGTCGGATCTGCGGGCGATCTATTGGTGTGGGTGGGTGATCAGATTGGCCGCAAGGGGCAGGTTAGGGGCTGATTGATGGGTGGCAGTGACAGGGGGTGATTGATGGGTGATTGATAGGTGATTGACAGGTGATCAGTGGGTTATTACAGGGAATAACAGATGTAAATATTGCACTGGCGAATTGATAAGGGGGGGTCTGAGGGCAATCTGAGCATGTGGGCGGGTGATTGGGTGCCCGCAAGGGGCAGATTAGGGTCTAATCTGATGGGTAACAGTGACAGGTGGTGATAGGGGGTGATTGATGGGTGATTGATGGGTAATTAGTGGGTGTTTAGAGGAGAGAAGAGATGTAAACACTGCACTTGGGAGGTGATCTGATGTCGGATCTGCGGGCGATCTATTGGTGTGGGTGGGTGATCAGATTGCCCGCAAGGGGCAGGTTAGGGGCTGATTGATGGGTAGCAGTGACAGGGGGTGATTGACGGGTGATTGACGGGTGATTGACGGGTGATTGACGGGTGATTGACGGGTGATTGACAGGTGATCAGGGGGGATAGATGCATACAGTACACGGGGGGGGGGGTCTGGGGGGGGGTCTGGGGAGAATCTGAGGGGTGGGGGGGGGTGATCAGGAGGGAGTAGGGGGCAGATTAGGGACTAAAAAAAAAATGGCGTTGACACATAGTGACAGGGAGTGATTGATGGGTGATTAGGGGGGTGACTGGGTGCAAACAGTGGCCTGGGGGGTGGGCAGGGGGGGTCTGAGGGGTGCTGTGGGCGATCAGGGGGCAGGGGGGGGGGAAATCAGTGTGCTTGGGTGCAGACTAGGGTGGCTGCAGCCTGCCCTGGTGGTCCCTCGGACACTGGGACCACCAGGGCAGGAGGCAGCCAGTATAATAGGCTTTGTATACATTACAAAGCCTATTATACATGCGTGCAGCGGCGATCCGGGTGCTAGTAACCCGCCGGCGCTTCCGAACGGCCGGCGGGTTACAGCGAACGGTGGACGGAGCCAGTCCCCGGCGGCTGATCGCGTCACGAATGACGCGATCGCCGCATAGCCACTCCCGCAGCCGCCCCCGCCGATGGGCGTATTGCGGTCGTTTGGGCCCGGACTTTGCCACCGCCCATCGGCTGGGGGCGGTCCTCAAGTGGTTAAGCCACAACACAAGAAAAAGCGTCCATCTAGGCACTCAATAATATGAATCAAAATCGCCACAACATGATAAAGTAATCAATATCAAATTTTATTTAGGACTTATCCCATAAATCAAACTTGCTAACTACCGCCCAGTGTCACTTCTTCCATTTGCATCTAAATTACTTGAACGCCACATTCATGCTGAACTAAGTCAGTATTTATCTGCAAATTCCTTGCTTGATCAGTTCCAATCTGGCTTCCGGCCAAACCACTCCACAGAAACAGCCCTCACCAAAGTAGCTAATAAACTCCTCACAGCTAAATCCAAAGGCTATTATTCCATACTCATCCTTCTAGATCTGTCATCAGCATTCGACACTGTCGACCACACTCTACTCCTACAGATCCTTTCATCTATTGGAATAAAGGACCTCTCTCTCTCCTGGATATCTTCCTACCTCTCTGGAAGGTCTTTCACTGTTTCTTATTCAGATCAGGCCTCTTCTTCACATCCTCTGTCTGTAAGGGTACCTAAAGGCTCTGTCCTCGGTCCCCTCCTCTTCTCCATCTACATGCACGGTCTTGGTAACTTAATCAGCTCATTTGGTTTCCAATACCACCAATATGCAGACGATACACAACTGTACCTCTCGGCCCCAGACCTTAACTCCCTCCTCACACGGGTTCCCGACTGCCTGTCCGCTATTTCCTCTTTCATGTCCTCTCGCTTCTTAAAACTTAATATGAATAAAACTGAACTAATAGTCTTTCCACCATCCCTGTCCACCCCTTTGCCTGATATTACAATAAATGTTAACAACACGTCTATAACATCAGTTCCCAAAGCACGGTGCTTGGTGGTAATATTTGATTCTTCTCTCTCATTTACTCCTCACATTAACTCCCTAACCAGCTCCTGCCATTTCCAACTGAAAATCATAGCACGTATCCGACCTTTTCTCTCCCATGACACAACCAAAATGTTAGTACATGCTCTTATTATATCTCGATTGGACTATTGCAATATATTACTTGGTGGACTTCCAACTAACCGACTAACACTGCTCAATTCTGTACTGAACTCTGCTGCTCGACTCATTCATCTCTCCTCTCGCTCTTCCTCTGCTGACCCTCTCTGTCGAACTCTTCACTGGCTACCAATTAATGAAAGGATTCAGTTCAAACTCTTAACCCTAACCTACAAAGCTCTCCACAATCTCTCTCCCCTGTACATCTCCTCACTAGTCTCCAGATACCAACCCAACCGCAATCTCAGATCTGCACATGAGCTTCTTCTATCCTCTTCTACAATTACCTCCTCACATTCACGTGTACAAGACTTCTCACGTGCCTCACCCCTCCTCTGGAATGCCCTTCCACAACACATCCGCCACTCTCCCACCTTTGAAATCTTTAAACGCTCCCTCAAAACCCACCTTTTCCGACAAGCATATTGTCTATCTTAGGCCATGCACCCACTAAATAACCTAATTATGCACTGCCTGTACATATACTGTATACATCCCCACCTCTTGTTTCCACCCCATTCCTTTAGATTGTAAGCTCGCAAGGGCAGGGCTTTCACCCTTTTGTGTCATGGAATGTTATTAATTTAATTGCTTGCACTCTGTTAGACATTTATACATTTTAGTCATCATGTTAAATCAAATTGTAATCAGCAGTGCTGTATCTTGTATCAGTGTTTATATTTGATGTATATCATTGTCCCTTGTTTGTTTTCTTACATTGTACAGCACCACGGAATATGTTGGCGCTTTATAAATAAATAATAATAATAAATCGTAAAATCAATTAAAACAATGCAGCACACAGACTGACAGATAGATACCACAAATAAAGGCTTGATACAGGCTATGCTGTATGCGTGGGTGTGTTGCCATAACTTATAGCATATAAAGATAAGTTCCACCTTCCATAATATTGCACATATCTGCCGCTAATAAGTATGGTAATAAATGAGCATTCCTCACCCAGACCTGCAAGCTGGTGGTCCACTGCCAGTCCGCGCCCCTCATGCGTTCCGTGACACCGTCACTTCTCCAGAAGGTAAGTGTCAGAGAGTTCCATCCTAATTTAAATATCCATATTGTTTCCCCACCCACCGTCACCTGAGCTCCCTCTAGGTTCCTAATAGGTCAATCAGCACCGCATCATAGCGGCTAGATCGTGCGCGTTCGCGCACAATGACGTGACCACGTTCCCAATCACCATGGTGAGGATTCGGGGTCACGTGTATCTATCGTCCTATGGGAGTCTAAGTTTGCAGGACCAGGCAGAAACATGCTAAAAATGCGGCGATTCTATTAAATATCTATATATATAATAGAGTAAGTGCCTCAACCTTCAAGCAAGAAGAAGAAGTAGCACCCTGCCCCCAGGGCCGGTCCAAGCAAGAAGAAGGGGCTGGTCCAAGCAAGAAGAAGAAGTAGTGTCATATCAAACCAAGGGCAAAGAGGGATAATTTGCACATTCAGTAGCAGTGCATTGTGGGTAACCACAAATATTCACTTATAGCTGAATTATTGCAGATTTGCTTCTGTTTTAAGAAGGAAAATTCCACCAAGCTTTGCTTTTTTTTTTAGTAGGAGGGCTTTTTGGTCTCTTTTATCCTCCAATACATTCTTAGTAGTTTGGGTCACCCTGAGCTGCTTGGTTACTCTGTTGTACTGGTCCAAGCCCTATCTCATACAACCTTATCAATCCCTGCTATGTACTAATGAGGACCAAATGTCTGAAATAGGTGGTCACATGTGGGTTTGATATGACTGTGTAAAACTTAAAGCTATAGGCTTGCTTGACTTACCGAGAGTGAAAAGGAATAATTTGCATATTTAGTAGCGATGCATTGTGGGTAATCACAAATGTTCACTTATAGCTGAATTATTTCAGATTTTTTTCTGTTTTAAGAAGGCAAATTATACCAAGCTTTGATTTTTTTAGTAGGAGGGATTTTTGGTCTCTTTTACCCCCTATACATTCTTAGTAGTTTGGGTCACCCTGAGCTGCTTGGTTACTCTGTTGTACTGGTCCAAGCCCTATCTCATACAGCCGTATCAATCCTTGCCATGTACAGATGAGGACCAAAAGTCTGAAACAAGCTGTCTACATGTGGGTTTGATATGGCTGTGTAAAATTTAAAGCTATAGGCTTGCTATACACCAGTGGTTCTGGATGCTTGCTTGGCTTACTAAGGGTTAAAAGGAATTATTTGCATATTTAGTAGCAGTGCATTGTGGGTAACCACAAATGTTCACTTATAGCTGAATTATTGCAGATTTCCTTCTGTTTTAGGAAGGCAAATTACACCAAGCTTTGCTTTTTTTAGTAGGAGGTCTTTTTGGTCCCTTTTATCCCCCTATACACCCTGAGCTGCTTGGTTACTCTGTTGTACTGGTCCAAGTCTTATCTCATACAGCTGTATCAATCCTTGCCATGTACTGATGAGGATCAAAAGTCCAAAACAGGCTGTCACATGTGGGTTTGATATGGCTCTGTAAAAATGTAAAGCTCTATGCTTGCAATACACCAGCGGCTCTGGATGCTTGCTTGGCTTACTAAGGGTGAAAAGGGGTAATTTGCATATTTAGTAGCAGTGCATAATGGGTAACCACAAATGTTCACTTATAACTGAATTATTGCAGATTTCCTTCTGTTTTAAAAAGGCATATTACACCAATACAGTGTGCGGCATTGCAGGAAGTGACGACAGTGGAACGCACGATGGGACACGGAAGAGGTGAGTCATCCCCGCCCGCTGCCTCTTACTAATAGTGACAGCTGCTACTGTGCTTAACCAGGAGGGGGGTTCCTGCTAAGCTTAAGCAGGAGGGGGAGCGCACATGGGGGACCGAGGGGGGGGGGGGGTTCCTGCTGAGCTTAAGCTGGAGGTAGAGCACACATGGGGGACCCAGTTGAGGGGGGGTCCAACCCCCCTCCCGGCCGCTGTGCCCAATACCCCCTTCCTGCCCTCTACCCTCTTATGCGGTGTATGCTACGCCGCGGGTTGGCTAGTACATTATAATTACTAAGACAATACGGATGGCCGGTAGGGCCAAGGAATACATGAATAGAAGTACAGACTATATACAGAATCAAGAGAAGTCATAAGCACAATGTGATTCAAACCAATAAAACATGATTACACCACCATCTAGTGGTGAAAATTCATACAGAAGTGAAATAACAATAATTTACACATATTTCATTAGAAACGCTTTAAAAAATATAAATAAATAATAATAATAAATAATTAACAGGATCACTGTATGATAAAGTGCATAATGTGCATATGTGTGTAGTCCATATAAATCCACAAATATATATTATATTGTCAATTCAACATAAATTAGATTGTAGAATTCTTGTAAGTGTATCTTGTGTCTTGTGCCAGTTAAAGAGCCACTCCTAACCACCTAAGAAATATATACAAAATAGTATAATTAATTAAATACATTGAAACAATAATACAACTGTGCATGACATTGCCACATGCAGCACGTCACAATAAGACACCCATATCATGCAATATGTGCAACACAAGAAAAATATTAAACATTATATAAAAGTGACTACAAGATATAATCCCAGTGGCGTCCCTACCATGGGGCGGCCAGGAGCGCTCCGCTCCGGGTGTCAGCTCTAGGGGGGGTGTCATCAAGGCCTCCCCAGAAGCCTTGATGACACAGGAGGGGAAGCAGCGCTGAAGGAGGGGTGGCAGCGTCGGCGGGGAGGGGGGAAATACCCCCCCACATCTCCCTCACCTGGGTCCCCTCCTTCGGCGCTTCCCCTCCACGGGCGCCGGCAACGGGCACTGACAGGGCGGCTGATAGCCGCCCTCAGTTTACCCGAGCAGGGCTACGGGAAGATGGCCGCCGAAGCCCGCACTGGAGACAAAAATAGACGGCAAGATGGCCGCCGACGCCATCTTGCCGTCTATTTTTGTCTCCAGTGCGGGCTTCGGTGGCCATCTTCCCGTAGCCCTGCACTGATGACGCAGCAGGAGACGGCGCGGGACATTCAAGAGGAGCTGCGGAGGCTGCCTGGGATTCGGAAGAGAGGTTTCATCTGCAGGTAAGTGAATGGGTTTTTTTTCTTTTACAGGTGCACCGGCCACCCACCGCTGCTGCCCACCACCTACCCACCGCTGCTGCCCACCTACCCACCAGGCTACCCACCGCTGCTGCCCACCTACCCACCGCTGCTGCCCACCTACCCACCAGGCTACCCAGCAGGCTACCCACCGCTGCTGCCCACCTGCCTACCACTGCTAGCAGGCTACCCACCACTGCTGCCCACCTACCCACCACTGCTGCCCACCTACCCACCGCTGCTGCCCACCTACCCACCACTGCTGCCCACCTACCCACCAGGCTACCCACCACTGCTGCCCACCTACCCACCACTGCTGCCCACCTACCCACCAGGCTACCCAGCAGGCTGCCCACCTACCCACCAGGCTACCCACCACTGCTGCCCACCTACCCACCGCTGCTGCCCACCTACGCACCACTGCTGCCCACCTACCCACCACTGCTGCCCACCTACCCACCACTGCTGCCCACCTACCCACCAGGCTACCCAGCAGGCTGCCCACCTACCCACCAGGCTACCCAGCAGGCTGCCCACCTACCCACCACTGCTGCCCACCTACCCACCACTGCTACCCAGCAGGCTGCCCACCTACCCACCAGGCTACCCAGCAGGCTGCCCACCTACCCACCACTGCTGCCCACCTACCCACCACTGCTACCCAGCAGGCTGCCCACCTACCCACCACTGCTACCCAGCAGGCTGCCCACCTACCCACCACTGCTGCCCCCCTACCCACCAGGCTACCCACCATGCTACCCACCTACCCACCACTGCTGCCCACCTACCCACCAGGCTACTCAGCAGGCTGCCCACCTACCCACCACTGCTGCCCCCCTACCCACCACTGCTACCCAGCAGGCTGCCCACCTACCCACTAGGCAATCAGGCTGCTCACCCTTAACCACCTACCCACCAGGCTATCAGCTTGCCAACACTCAAATCTGCTACGGATATTGTGTATTTTGTGGTCAGATCTGCTACCGACATTGTGTATTTTGTGGTCAGATTAACTGCCGACATTGTGTATTTTGTGGTCAGTTTAACTACCGTCATTGTGTATTTTGTGGTCAGTTTAACTACCGTCATTGTGTATTTTGTGGTCAGTTTAACTACCGTCGTGTATTTTGTGGTCAGTTTAACTACCGTCATTGTGTATTTTGTGGTCAGTTTAACTACCGATATTGTGTATTTTGTGGTGAAATCTGGTGCTGACATTGTGTATGTTCTGGTCAAATCTACCGCAAGATTGAATGATTTTTTTCTGGTCAAATCTGCCGACATGATTGAATGTATTTTCTTGTGAAATCTGCTCACATAACGTGTAATGTCTGGTGAAATGTTCTCGCATTACGTGTATTTTATGTTGAAAGCTTCTGACATTTTGTGTATTTTCTGGAGAAAAGCTGCGCAATGATGTGAATTTTCTGGAGAAAGGTTGACTAAAACTTGGTTTAAATTAGCTCCGCCCCATCCGGCCATAGCCACGCCCATTTTCGCGCGCCGCAGGTGGTGGACCGTGGGTGGGGGGGTGTCTTTCAATACCTAGCACCGGGTGTCAAATGCCCTAGGTACGCCACTGTATAATCCAATTAGATATTGCTCGCTGTACTCACATCAGCGAGTCATCAAATACCATTCTGATACTTACGCCAGTTACCCTTACATAATCAAGTGATCAAAGGCACACTGTACTCACATCAGTGTACCCTACAAGATTAAGTGACCACCACCAGGGAAACCCCATTAAATAATGTGTATAGCAGTAATCCCATACTCACAAATCTGAGATGGACAGATTTGTGAGTATGGGATTACAGTGATCCTGTTAATTATTTATTATTATTATTAATTTATATTTTTTAAAGCTTTTCTAATGAAATATGTGTAAATTATTGTTATTTCACTTCTGTATAAATTTTCACCACTAGATGGTGGTGTAATCATGTTTTATTGGTTTGAATCACATTGTGCTTATGACTTCTCTTGATTCTGTATATAGTCTGTACTTCTATTCATGTATTCTTTGGCCCTACCGGCCATCCGTATTGTCTTGGTAATTATAATGTATATTTAATGGAATCACCGCATTTTTAGCATGTTTCTGCCTGGTCCTGCAAACTTAGACTCCCATAGGACGATAGATACACGTGACCCCGAATCCTCACCATGGTGATGGGGAACGTGGTCACGTCATTGTGCGCGGCCGCGCACGATCTAGCCGCTATGATGCGGTGCTGATTGACCTATTAGGATCCTAGAGGGAGTTTAGGTGACGGTGGGTGGGGAAACAATATGGATATTTAAATTAGGATGGAACTCTCTGACACTTACCTTCTGGAGAAGTGACGGAACGCGTGAGGGGCGCGGACTGGCAGTGGACCACCAGCTTGCAGGTCTGGGTGAGGCATGCTCATTGTTTTAATTGATTTTACGATTTATGGGATAAGTCCTAAATAAAATTTGATATTGATTACTTTATCATGTTGTGGCGATTATGATCCATATTATTGAGTGCCTAGATGGACGCTTTTTCTTGTGTTGTGGCTCATTACAGGTCCATGGCTTTAGCCCTAATCACTTTGGGCAGTGTTATCTCTATTTTTTTTGTTGCGATTTCAGCATTAAATCATCAGAGAATCGGCCGAGCCGCCGCTGTCCGCCCCGCTGCTGTCCCCAAAATTTATAAATGTATGTAATGTAGTGCAGTGTAGTGTAGTATGTAGTGTAGTGCATTTATACATTACCTGTCCTGTAGCAGTTCGTTGGGTCCATCCGTCCATCTATCCGGGTAAGCTACATACTTGCTAGCGGCGCATGGTGTCTGACGTCAGCCACTATGCGCCATCGTGACATCAGAGCGCCTGCCGGCATGTATGGCGGAACCTGGCGAGATGGACGGAAACCGCGTGGAGGCTGACAATGGACAGGTAATGTATAAATGCACTACACTACATACATTTATACATTGCGGCTGCAGCGGCGGGGGTTTCGTCGTCTCGTCACTCGTTTGCAATTCGGCCGCCATACCGCCGCGCACCCACCCAACCAACCTCGGGCCGAAATTTTCCAACATGCGCGATCGACTGTGCGGCCAATTTCTGTCCCAAAATTGGTCGCTTTGTCGGTCGGGCATGCACTTGGCAGCACCAACTTTCATCCAAATCGATTATAATAATCAAATTGGATGGTCGATTGGTTGGTTGGTTGCCTAGTGTATGGCCCCTTTAAGACATTCACCTGGACATTTATCAGAACAAAAAGGACAATGATCTGTATAAATAAGACATTTATCTAGACAAAAAAGACATTTATCTGGACAAAAAGGACCATTATCTGTATAAATAAGACAATTATCTATACAAATAAGATGTTTATCTGTACAAATTAGACATTTACCAGCATAAATAAGACGTTGATTGGCCTGTACACGCTGTTGCGCGTGCGCTGCGTTTTTAAAATTGCAAAGCCTTCATGAAAATAGAAAAATCGCATCACATCAGTGTGTACGGGTCTTCATGATTTTCATGATTTTTTTCAAAAGACTTTGCAATTAAAAAATGCAGCAGTGTGTACAGACCCAAACTGTACAAATAAGGCATGTATCTGTACAAATAATCACATTTCAAATAGTGTATTGAAAGACATAACCCATAAATAGTATTGCTAAAACACATGTCTATAATTTTTACATGTGCACAGGAAGGAGCTGTCAGATAAAGTCAGTGTAAGCCACATATCACAAGTAATAACTAGCAGGCATTTTTTGTAAAAGGTTTACAATTCTGGAAGCAGGATTGTTTAGTACAACATTTATATTTCCATGCTAGCATTATGTAGCATCTTACCAAGCCTTTGGTTGCTTTATGTTTATACACCATTTTCTTATTGTGGGTAACAAAAGATCTGGACTTCATTGAACTCATCAAGCAGATGTAAATAGTTCAAGTGTCTAGTCAAAAGAGCTTATTTTCTCTAAAGAAAGTACAAATGCAGAGCGCTCTCTGGTGCATTAAATGATTTAATTTAAACTCCCTGCATGAAAAGTTACACTTACATAAATAGAATGATATCCAGCATATCACACAATGGAGTGCAGAATCTCCTACTGCCGCAGCAGGTCATCTGAAGAAGGCAGAGCATGTCAAAACGTGACACAATAGACGTGAAAACAAGTGCGGGACTGCCTATCCTCCTTGCCAATACCCACACTGTCCGTTCGATGAGAGTGGACACCTACACTACTGGCATACTGCAGGGGACAACAACACAGTGGATACAGCTGCAGGCGTAGGAGATTCTGCACTCCATTGTGTGATATGCAGGATATCATTCTTTTTATGTAAGTGTAACTTTTAATTAATTTGAATTAAAACGTTTAATGCAGCAGAGAGCGCTCCACATTTGTACTTTTTTGCAGTTTGCCTTCCATATATATATGGATCCCACAAGTGTGAGCGGAGCAGCAGACTCGGTGCATCTAAGGAGGGTTGGACTTCTGTCTGAGCACAGTGGCATTGGATGTGTTTGGTGTCTATTTTCTCTAAAGAACCTATGCAAAATGTTAAATCAGCTTTGTACGTTGATGAATTATTTATCATCTACATAAATGTCCAGCCACTCCTCCACCTCATTAGAAAGTATTGAGACCATATCTTTGAAAAGACAGTAGTGAGGTGTCACTTAGCATCAGGCCAATAAACACAAGTAGAGCATTGTACCATGTTAGCCATTAGTCAGAGGGGGAATCTTGGAATCAGCATGATACCACTTATTAGCTAACTTTAAGATTTATGAGTATGCTTTTACTATGAAGGTTTATTGTGTTAATCTTTACAAAGTAGGTCAATAATGCTATCTTCCTGATCCAAAACACTATATTTATTTTAGGTATTTATACAGCGCTAACATATTACGCAGCGCTGCACAGTGTATATGGTCTTGTCACTAACTGTCCCTAAGAGGGGTTCACGATCTAGTCCCTGCCATAGTCATATGTCTATATCGTGTAGTGTATTTATTGTAGTCTACGGCCAATTTAGGGGGAAGCCAAATAACTTATCTGTATGTTTTTGGGATATGGGAGGAAACCAGAGTGCCCAGAGGGAACCCATGTAGACAAGGGGAGAACATATAAACTCCTTTCAGATGTTGACCTGGCTGGGATTCGAACCAGGGACCCAGCCCTGCAAGGCGAGAGTGCTTACCACTACGTCATTGTGCTGCTATACCCATTTACTTCTTGCGTGGATGCACCTGGTCCAATGAGAGTAGTTTTTGTTTGCCACTGGCTCCTCTATTAGTGACAGAGGGTCATCAGATCAGTGGAAAGGATCATCAGGAAACCACTTCCCCCTCTGGACCTTCTCCACAACTCCACACTGCACTCCAGAGCTTTGAGGATATCCAATGGTCCTTCACAGGCTTCTACTTCTTCAGTTGGCTTCCTTCAGGGCAGAGATTTCGATCCAACCACACCAGGACCTCAAGGCACAGGAACAGGGTCTTCTCTTCTCTACTCTCTTAACTTACTACTCCCCCCCCCCCCCCCCGACCATTCATCCTTACAAACTGTAATCCAACAACACAATTGCACTGATGCACACTGTACCTAATTGTGGCGACTCTGTAAATGTTAAATGTTGTTGTTGTCATTTTTTTTTGTTTATTATGCTGCCCTGCTTTTGCCATATGTCTCCTACATATACTCTATGTCCCGTACTATACTTTAGCCCTATACATGCCGAGTCCAATTCCAGGCACAACCCAATCGTGCTTGGCGAAATAAAAGATTTTGATTCTGTTTCTGAAGAGGGATCAACTGAATATTATGAGCACATAAAAGGTATACAGAAAAATATTACACTGATCACTGTACCCACAATTTTTTTAATCACCACAAACTTGTCAAAAGTAAATGCAAGAAAACATATCCACCAAGTAAACAAATCAAGTAATCAACCAAGTAAATAGAACTTCTATAGCTATCTGTATCCTGGAATACAAATTGGTGTTCATTTGAAAGCAAAGTTATATTATTGTGAAAATGCTTTTGAAAGTGTACATTAGCATATGTGTTTGTGTATGTATTATCAGGGCCAGATTTACCAAAAGGCACTGTAGGCATGTGCCTACAGGCACCTGATAATGGAAAGGTGGCTCACTCCCCTCACCCAGTGCTTCCCTCCTTCCTTCCCCATGCAGAGTCCAGAGCAAAGTTTAAGTGAGAGGTTACTCTCCCAGCTCTCGGCATTCCACTGACAAGATCTTCCTTCAATCAGGTGCACCTCTAGCTACTTAATACTGAGGGTACCTCTGGCTATTTAATGCTAAGGCACATCAGTAGCTACCTACCTGCCTGACGGGCAAGGGAAGTAAGGGAGAAGTGGCAGCTGGGCCGGCCATAACACTTGTGGTGTGGTTTTGGGGGTTTATAGGTGCATGGAGGGAGAAGTCTAGGGAGCCAGGACATCAGGGCCTATAGGCTCCTTTGATGTAAATCCGGGCCTGTGGATTGTATGTGCACCTCATATTATTAATTTATTTCAAATTAATTTTACAAGTATGAGTTGGAGTTTTCAAACACAACTCTTTTCAAAATTGAACTATGTTTATTTATTCACTGTACTTATGTAAGTATTTGGAATATTTGTGGCACTGTCAAGTAAGCATGCTCTGCCACGCACATGTCACATGTAGCTCCACTCGTGTTACCTAGTGGCATTAAATGGAGTTAACATATATTCCTAATTAAGTTATGCTTTGCTGTATTCAGGTTATGGATGATAAAAATGTGACCAGGATTACAAATATCCATCTCTTAGGATTTCAGACTCCAAAAAGTATAAAAAATTTTATCTTTTTTCTCTTTCTTATAATATATTGTGTGACAGTGGGTGGGAACCTCACAATCATCATTTTGATATCCTACAGCAAAATTCTCCATTCCCCCATGTACATCTTCCTCTCCCAGCTTTCTACGTCGGACATCCTACTAGTCACCGATATTGTACCAAATATCCTCCGCACAGTTTTGGTGCAGGAAATGATAATATCATTTTTGGATTGCGTCACACAATATTATTTCTTTGCCGTTTCTGGAGGTTTAGAGTGTTTCCTTCTGACCGTAATGTCTTATGACAGATATTTGGCCATCTGTAGACCATTGCATTATACTCTGATAATGAACCATCGGTTCTGTTGGATAATGATTTTCACGAGTTGGGTTTTGAGCATCGTCACAATTATGATTTTTACTCTCACCATGTTAAGCCTACAGTTTTGTGGTCCAAATGTTATTGACCATTTTTTCTGTGACCTTAGTCCCATCCTCGAGCTCTCCTGTTCTGATACCACCATTCTACAACTTCAAGTGACAGTATCCAGTGCTTTATTTGTTGTCATCCCGTTCTTTATCATTATTGTATCTTATTGTTACATCCTAGTTACTATACTCCAAATCCCATCTATTACTGGGAGAAAGAAAGCTTTCTCAACATGCAGTTCTCATCTGATCGTGGTTTCCATCTATTATGGTACCCTAGTTTGTGTTTATTTGGTACCAAGTACAGGACAGTCATGGAACATTACTAAATTCCTGTCCTTGTTCTACACTATAGTCACCCCATTGATGAATCCAATCGTTTACAGCCTGAGGAATAAAGATCTGAGAAAATCTGCTGAGCAAATCCTCAAAAAAATTCTAGAAAATTTGTAACAAAAAAACAGCACCTGGGAGTACTTACTTTGGGAGGAGAAAGCCTCTAGATCAGTGGTCCTCAAACTAAGGCCTGCGGGCCAAATGTGCCCCCCTGAGACTTTTTTACCGGGCCCCCCACAAACAAAATGTATTACTTATAGATGTGGTTAGTTACATTTTTAAATATTGGTGGTTCACATATAGAATAGCAGTGCTGGCACCACCCATCCACATGGAAGCCAGAAAGCAGTTATTCACTGGTTTTCAATCAAATTCCAGGTGACACTGCTGTCCAATTGAACTGCAGGTTGTCACCTGGGTATGCTTCACTGTCTGGTCCACAAAGACTTCTACATTTTATGTATAATCTGGCCCCCCAGCAGTCTGAAGTATGTTGACCTGGCCCCCGATACAAAACGTTTGGGGACCCCTGCTCTAGATCCTAATAAGGCTTCCTCCGCCCTCATATACCTCTGCGACCCAGTGCTGGCAGTCCCCCCAAAAAATCAGACGACAAGCTGTGGCGCAGGTGCTGTAGCAGCTGCAATATTTACGTAACGTACTCCTGCACAGATGCAGTAGCTGCTTTCCGATGGGCTCTGGTGGAAATGGCCAAGCCCATCTGGGTCCACTCTACTGCACAGGCACGAGTCACCTGCGCCTGCACAGTAGAATAGACCCGATATGGCTGAACTTTTCTACTGAAGCTCATCGGAAATCTTCTGCTGCACCTGCGCAGGAGCACAGAAGGTAAGTATTTACATGGCCACTGTTTGGGGACTGCCAGCACTGGATCCCAGAGGGTGAAGAGGGCAGGTGAAGCCTCATTAGGACACAGAGTCTATCCCCAGTGGCTTTTTTTTTACAGATTCTTTTTCAGAAATGTATTAGTTTACTCCTTATTAATGCAGTATAAAGAAAGTTGTGTTGTGAGTAACACTAATCAACCCTAGGAAGATTTGTATGCAGGGGCGTAACTATAAATCATTGGAGCAAAACTTCAATGCCCCCCCCATGTTCACATTCTTTCCTTTGCCAACCCCTTGTGACTCTCACAGTATGGGGGCACATCTTGCAAGGGTCATAGAACAAGTGTGGTCATCACCACCTTCCCACCCATAAAAGTGTAGCCCCAAAAATACCAGATCTGAAGGATGGACCCCTTTATCAGTGGGAATAAAGAAGTAGTTAGGGCCCCTTACAGCTCTGACCCCCCCCACCCCCCCTGCAGTCGAAGCGGCTGCTGCACAGTAGCTAGGAATTGGCTCACGGGCAATCACAAGTCCGAAAGGACTCACATTCACAAATAAAATGAGCTTGAATTGCTGCAGATGTGCAACTGGGTGATAAGGGGTTATTTACCCACAATTTCGCCACCCTGCCTGCACTCCAAATAGCTTGCACGCATCCTATTGGATGCGTTGCAAGCCTCATCACAATGCACTTCCTCCTTTCCGGCTTGAAGGAGGAAGTGCGCATAGTGAGGCTTGCAACGTGTCCATTAGGATGCCTGCAAGCTATTTGGAGCGGAGGCAGGATGGCGGAATTGTGAGTAACGAAACCCCTTATCACCCAGCTGCATATCTGTGGCAATTAAGGCTCATTTTAATTACAAATTTTAGTCCTTACGGACTCGTGATTACCCGCAAGCCAATCCCTGCCTGTAAGTACGCCCCTGCTTGTATGGGAATTACAGGGTCAATGCGTGTAAAGGAATAGCAGTAGCATGTATATATGCGACACATTATACAGAGACATTTAGTAAGGCATTCCCATTGGTAAAATCTCACTTGTGAATTTCATTTTTTTTTGGTATGTTTCATCTTTTCTCCTTATTTTAAATAAAAACTTTATTACATTGTTCACTGTTGTACACACAATTCTGCATTAGTACTGTTACCGCAAAGGTAGGAGAGCAATGCAAATATTTGTCTGCTCTTTTTACAATTGAGCCAAAGTCCGTAGCAGGAGTGCACCAAAGAAAACTGGAGGATGACGCCAGCTAGGCATAGGAAACTATTGGTAAAACCAGCAATTTATTCTACAATTAAATTAAACGTTATTGTGTCCTGTAAGTACCCAACATTTCAAGACAGTCTGCTCAAGGTAGTATTCAGTGTGCAACATCCAATGTTCACAAACTAAGACTTGAAAGATGAGGTGCATCCTCTAGGCACTTGCAATCAACAATGTGCATTGCTAGGGCAACTTCTGCATAGTAAGAATGCATTTTTTTTTTTTCACTTAGACCTTATCGTTTTTGAGAAAATCAGTTTTAAAATTTAGAGGGGAAAACAGTTTTGTAAAAGTAGTAACTTTTTAATGGTTAACTGATATAGTTAAAAGATGTAAGCTTTGTGGGAAGAGATGGCTCGAACCTCCGATTTTCGGTTCGCGAACCCGGTTTGCGAACCTACCGTGAAAGTTTGCGAACCCCAATAGACTTCAATGGAGAGGCAAACTTAAAAATTTTGAAAAAATTATGGTGGCCAGAAAAATGAAGGAAAAGTTGTTTCAAACGGTCTAAAACCTGGACAGAGACATGGTTGAGAGAGATACACATCAAAAGTCTCAATAAAAAAAACCTAGATTTGATACAAACCACTGTTTTAAGGTCAGAAATCTCATTGAATGTTGAATTGCAAGCCTACACTGCTTTACAACATCAGAAAGTGTCATCCTTCCTCCCTCCTCCCGCCTCTTGTGGAGGAGGGTCTTGTCTTCCAGGGAATTGTAGGATTTGAAAAGCCAGCTCACATACATTGGCCAGGAATCAAACCCAGGTCTAGGGCTTGGTAGGCAGCTCTCCTCACCGCTATACCACCAACACAACACATTACAATGCTACATGCTGAAGCCAGCCTAGCATGTACCATTGTGATATATCCAAGAGAAAAATTAGCTTGCTTAGGGATTTGTAGGATGTCAAAAGCCAACTCACATACATTGGCCAGGAATCAAACCCAGGCCAACCACTTGGTAGGCTGCTATTCTAACCATTATACCACCAACACAACACACTACAATGCTACATGCTGAAGCCAGCCTAGCATGTACCATTGTGATATATCCAAGAGAAAAATGAGTTTGCTTAGGGATTTGTAGGATGTCAAAAGCCAACTCACATACATTGGCCAGGAATCAAACCCAGGTCAACTGCTTGGAAGGCAGCTATGCTCAACACTATTTCACCAACACTACAGGCTGAAGTCAGCCTAGCTGGCCTGGGAAGGATGAAAAGCTAGGTGGCCATGCAACCATTCCTGCTAACCTAAAGCTTACTTGCAGGCATGCTCAGATGTACCAAAATTTGGTTCGGGTACATTCAAATTCGGGTCCGCATGACATTCGGATTCGAATTCGCCTTCGACCACGAAATTCGATTCGGTTCGGGTGTCGGGCTCAAAATTCGGTAAAAAATTCGTGTTCGGCAATTCGGATGCATTTTTTTTTAAGAGAAATCACATTGAAATAGGTATAATTAAAAAAAACAAATAAAAAAAGTGACGTGTGGCACTGGCAGCAGGCAATGTGGGACCACTGGCAGCAGTAGGATAAATACAGCAGCAGTAGGAGGAGTGACGTGTGGCACTGGCAGCAGGCAATGTATTGTGTGGACCCTGGCGGTGGGACCACTGACAGCAGGAGGCCAAATACAGCAGCAGCAGTAGGAGGAGTGACGTGTGGCACTGGCAGCAGGCAATGCATTGTGTGGACCCTGGCGATGGAACCACAGACAGCAGGAGGATAAATGCAGTAGGAGGAGGAGTGACGTGTGGCACTGGCAGCAGGCAATGTATTGTGTGGACCCTGGTGGTGGGACCACTGACAGCAGGAGGATAAATACAGCAGCAGCAGTAGAAGAAGTGATGTGTGGCACTGGCAGCAGGCAATGCATTGTGTGGACCCTGGCGGTGGGACCACAGACAGCAGGAGGATAAATACAGCAGCAGTAGGAGGAGTGACGTGTGGCACTGGCAGCAAGCAATGTATTGTGTGGACCCTGGCGGTGGGACCACTAAGAGCAGGAGGATGAAAATGAGCATGGCGTAATATATTGCCACTTTATAAATACAATAATACATAAATCAATTCATAAATTCATAAATAATTAAAAGCAGCAGGCCAGCAGCAGCAGGAGGAGTCACGTATAAATACAATAAATACATAAATAAATTCATAAATAAATAAACGCAGCAAGCCAGCAGCAGCAGGAGGAGTCACGTATAAATGCAATAAATACATAAATGAATTCATAAATAAATAAATGCAGCAGGCCAGCAGCAGCAGGAGGAGTCACGTATAAATACAATAAATATATAAATACATTCATAAATAAATAAATAAATGCAGCAGGCCAGCAGCAGCAGGAGGAGTCACATATAAATACAATATATACATAAATAAATTCATAAATAAATAAATGCATCAGGCCAGCAGGAGGAGGAGGAGTCGTCACATATGGCAGCAGGCAATGTATTGTAATTCCCAGGCAGGCACCTCATGTCCTCCTCTTGCTGACAACAGGTGCCAGGAACGTGCCTTCTATCCAGGCCTGGTTAATCTTCAAAAATGTCAGTCTGTCCATGCCCTCTGTGGACAGACAAGAGCGCTTCTCGGTGACCACGCCACCGGCCGCACTGAAGCACCTCTCAGACAGCACGCTGGAAGGGGGGTAAGACAATACCTCCAGGGCGTACTGCGCAAGCTCCTTCCAGATTTGCAAGCGCTCCACCCAGTACTCCATGGGGTCCACAGGCTCCTCGCTGCCGGTATCAAGCCTACTGATGGACCCCATGTAGTCGGCCACCATCCGGATCATGTGCTGGCTGTGACTCTCAGCGAAGGTGGCTGCTGCACGCACCTCCTCTCTCAGCTGCTGTACCATCATGTAGAATGCCTGCGTCAATGACAGCAGGTCTCCTGGGCACCTGACGCTGCTGCTGGCCGCAGGCACCGGCTGCTGTGCTGGCTGCTGGACAGGGACAGAGGGGGTGGAAGGCGGGGGGAAGGCTTCCTCCAGTCGCCGAACAAGGATCTCCTGCAACTCCCTTGCTCGCTGCACATGGTCTCTGGCAGGCAGAAACTGATCCCACCTCCCCCTCAGCCGTGGGTCCAGGATCATGCTGATGCAGGCATCCTCCCTCGCTTGCATCCGCTTGACCCTGGGGTCTGTGCGCAGGCAGCGCAGCATGTGCACTGCCATGGGGAACAGGGTGGACCGTCCAACAGAGACATCAGGGTCAGCGTCCTCCTCCTCCTCCTCTTGCTCCTGAGCCTCTTCCTCCTCTCTCCACCCTCGCACCACTGTTGCTGCGCTCCGATGTTCCCCCCCAGCAGCAACGTCCAGCACCTCCAACTCCTCCTCATCCTCCTCCAGGGACTCAAATACCTTTGGAGCAGTGGACTGCGCAGGCGGCTGCTGTTCCAGCTGCTTCAGGGCCTCCTCTCCCAAATCCACCAAATCGCCATGTGCCCTGTCCAGCAGACAAACAAAGGGCACCCACTGGCAGAGGGATGCCCGTTGTTCACTCACCAGGTTGGTTCCCTGCAGGAAGGGAGCCAACACAAAGCAGATCTGCAGCATCTGCCCCCATTGTGCGTTGGTGAGGAGCTGGAGTTTGGTGGAGCTGCTGCCGGTGCCAGCGACAGTGGCATCATAGATGTACCGGATGACAGCCCTCCTCTGCTCAACCAGCCGATCCAACATTGCCAGGGTGGAGTTCCAGCAAGTTGGCACATCTATGATGAGGCGGTGTCGTGGCAGGCCCTTCAGCTGCTGGATGTCTGCCAGTTTGGCTGCGGCAGCTGCTGATTTGCAGAAAGCATGTACAATCTTCCGCGACGCTTCTAACAGCTCCTGCATCCCCTGGTAGGTGCGCATGAACTTTTGCACCACCAGGTTCAGGACGTGGGCCAAGCAAGGGACGTGGAGCAAGTCTCCCCTGCTGATGGCAGCCAGCAGGTTGGCGGCATTGTCGGACACCACCAATCCCACAGTGAGGCCTCTGGGGGTCAGCCACGTCCTCTCCTGCTCCCTGAGGTACCGGAGCATGTTCAATGCCGTCAAGGAATTTTTCCCCAGGCTTTTCATCTCCAGCAGCGCTTGGCAGTGGCGGGCCTTCACGCTGCTGGAGAGATGGGATTGCTTGGCGGCGGGAGCTGCTGCTTCTCCCCTGACCCCGCGTGGTGGCACCACATAGTGGACGACTGGTGCCACTGCTGCTGCGCCTGAGGGTGGACCTGCTGCTTCCTTGCTTGGGCTTTCCACCAGGCAGACCCAATGGGCCGTAAAGGACAGATAGCGCTCTGTCCCAAAATGGCTGCTCCATGAATCCATGGTTATGTGGATCCGCGCACTCACAGTGTGATTGAGCGTGCGGCCCACATTCGCCATGGCAGAGCGGGAGAAATAGTGGCGGCTGGGGACTTGCCACTCCGGGATCCCAACCTGCAGCAGTGCTCTGATGTCACTCCCCTCCTGCACAAAGGAATATGGCAGGAGCTGGGAGCACATGGCCCGGGCAAGCAACCTGTTCAGCAACCGGATGCGCCTGTGGGTGGGAGGGAGCACCTTGGTCACACCGGGGAATGATTCGCTGAGCAGGGTCTGGCGGCGTTTGCCTGCACGGGAGGATGAGGAAGCAACTGTGGAGGGAGCTGATGAGGCCACTGAGGACTGGCTGCCCGGGGGGGGGGGGGGGTGAGTGAGTTGCTGCTGTGCTCCTGCTGCTGCTGGATGGGCAGGAGAGTCGGATGCTGCTGCTGCTGCTGAAATCTATGCAGTGGCTGTCTGGGTTTGACCACTGCCTGCGCCACTGCCCGTCAGCTTCTCATACTCATTAAACTCATTCAAATGTCTGCTCTGTAAGTGGGTCTGCAGGCACGAGGTACCCAACTTGAGCAGATTGCGACCTCTGCTGAGACTGACACAGCAACTGTTGCAAATTGCACGTGTCGTGTCCACTGGGCACTTGGTGAAGTACAGTCAGACTGGGGACTTCAACCTGCTCTTTGAGCTTGAGGGCTGGGGTTTTTGGGTGCCCTTGGAGGATTGTGCCATTTGTGTTTTAGCTGGAGGCTTGCTGTGGGTGGTGGTAGCGACTGAAGAAGCAGCCTGTGGCTCCTGCCTTCCACGCCCTGTGCTGGCCGCCTTGCTGCTGCCGCGCCTCTGCGCCAGAGATGCCTTCAACCAACTGTGCTGGTGGTACTGGTGGCACATAGGAAGGATCCAGCAAGTCATCATCATCAACCCCAAACATATCCTGTGAGCCCGCCTAAACCAACTCCTCTACCCCAACATCCCCTGCATCACGCCCCTCCTCCTCAGTGCCAACAACAAACTTCTGCACCTCCTCCTTCTTGGATGGCCCCATCATCTCCAACTCATACTTCTCCAAAACATCCCTGTACATGGTCACAGTCTCAGGGGAGAAGAGCATGCTCATTAAGTGCAGGCTGGTCGATGGGGTCACCGTGACCATGGCCTCAAGTGGTGGTGGAGGCCTGCTGCAGACCGGACTGCTGGTCGTGGCGGCACTGGTCTCGCTCGTGCTGGAGGCCTGGCTGGAAACGGTGGCTTCCTGCTCCGCCATAATTTCTACCACAGCCTGCACCTGACTCTCCACAATGGGCCATGGGCGACGACCCTTCTCAAAGATGGGCGCAACAGACTGCTGTTGCGCCTCTGCTTCCTCCTCCCTGCGGTCAGTGGCTGGTGGCGGACCAGTCCCAGACCTGCTGCTGCTGGCAGTGGCTCCTGCAATGGTGCTGCCTCTCCTGGTGGTGCCTCGCCCTCTACCTCTGCCAGTCATTGTGCACTATACAAATACAGTAAAAAAAAAAAGTAGAAGAGGGCTGGAAAGGGTGTAAACTTTAATAAAGTCTGTATTGGTGGTGACTTGGTGGTGACTAGTAGTAGTAGTAGACAGTAGTAGTAGTAGTACGCACACAGGTAACTAAGAAATCCCTAGCGTACTACACAATAACTAAGTCGTGCGGCAGACAGTTGGTGACAATTACAATCGGTCACACACGGTCAGATGCAATCAATCAATCAATAGGCTCGGGCAGGTGACAGACAGTCACAGGTCACTCACAACGGATGCTGGTGGTGGCCTGTGTTGTAACTCTTATTTATTACATACACTACAGATGATAATAAAATCACACACTAACAGTGGAAAAAAATTAAGTGAACGGGTACTAGTAGTAGTAGTAGACAGTAGTAGTACGCACACAGGCAACTAAGAAATACCTAGCGTACTACACAATAACTAAGTCGTGCGGCTGATAGTTGGTGACAATTACAATCGGTCACACACGGTCAGATGCAATCAATCAATCAATAGGCTCGGGCAGATGACTGTCTGTCACAGATCACAACGGATGTTTGCTGGCCTGTACACAGTCAGTAACTAACTAACACAGTACTGAAACTAATAAAGTAATAGACTACAGCAGTACTAAATAATTAACTAAACTAGTACTAAGTACACAATTAACTAGAATCCAAAACCTACCTAAGCTAGTAGAAGGCTAAGGCTACCTAGGCTAGCAGGCCTAGCCTGCACACAGACTAAAACTAGCCTAGCACAGTATACACTATACACTAGCTGACTAAAAACAATCAAAATACTAGCTAAATATATAAGACAACAATAAATGTGTTTAGGAGGTGGTTAGGAAGCAAAACGCTAGGTTTAGCAGTGTAATGCACTTGCTCAGACACAGCATAGCACGGGAGAATCTCTCAGTACCAAGTAGTCACACAAGTGCGTGGCTCCGCAAGATGGCCACCGCCTTATACAGAGGAGGGGAGGGCCAGGCTCCCCTCCTCTGATTGGTTGCTAGGGTTGCCAGGTCCTCGGCTGCAGGACTTCTGATTGGCCCAATGACATCATCCCCGAATCCCGAAGCCAAAACCGAACCCACAGCTCCATCCGGCTGAATTTGAGTGCGCACATTCGGGAAACTTCGCATTTGGATTCGCCATGGATTGAATTCTTCGGGTTCGGGTTCGCATTCGGCAAACCTGAAAAATCACCCGAATTTTCGGGCTAACTTCACATTCAGGGTCCTGTTGAGCACCCCTGCTTACTTGTGTCTTTTACAACACATTGGCTTAAGACTTTACCAAATCTAATGCTCCAATATTATTATTATTATTTAGTATCTATATAGCGCCGACATATTACGCAGCGCTGTACAGTGTATATATATATATATATATATATATATATATATATATATATATATATATATATATATATATATATATATATCTTGTCACTAACTGTCTCTCAAAGGAGCTCACAATCTAATATGGGGAAGCTTCTCTGTTTGCTGTTTTTTTTTTTGTCTTTGTTTTTTTTTTAAGTGTGGTGTCACAGTTCACTCATCTCTTCAACTACAAGAAAGGCCCAGGAGTAGTCTTAGCTACCGTAATATCTATGTTATGGCAGGGCCCTTATTACACTTTCTCTTACAGGGCTATGGAATCCGTTTTGCCCATGCGATAAAGCGAGGTACAAAAATGAAATCATGCCTAGCAGAGGTTGGTTTTGATTCATCAACCTTTGGGTTATGGGCCTAGCACACTTCTGCTGCACCACTCTGCAGTCTGCTTATGTTTGTATACAATCTTCAAGTTTAAGAAGGGTACATTGGAATAGATCATATCCCTTTTAACTACAGACTGATAGTAACTCATCGGATTTGTGTGACTTGCCAACTAATTTTGGCAGACTAGCCTTTAAGTACTCTCCCATCACTGTCCCAACTCAAACACATGGTACATTGCAAACTGGAAATGGAAAAATGTTTTGCCTGTAGATACTCTTCAGCCCATTCCACATATTCATTTGCCGTAGATTGGCCACTCATACAGTATATGAGAAAATAGGTGTGAGCCCAGAGAGGATTTGAAAAGCTGTCAGAATTAACATCCACTATAACGGTAATTGCGTTAAGTTGGATTTTTATTTCCTGATCCCCCTGGGTTTCCCACTAATGAGGTAAATGTTCACTAGCCTACCTCCTTGACTGCCAATGATGTCTACCAAGCAGTTGATAAGGAGAGGTGTTAACTTTGGTGCTTTCTAATTTCCGTTTGATGGATTGTTTCCTGTCAATCTACGTTTGAAGCAGTCCCTAAATTTGACTGTTTTCTGCAATGAAGACGGATAAAGATATTGCATTTCAATATTTCTTTTTTTTTTTCCTGATCATATGTGTGGCAGGATTATTTCTTGTGATTCCTCATTGCCATTCTATACTTTATGTAATGCTTCCCACATTTTATAAGCCCCCTGTGAGATCTTATACGTGAAAATTCAATCAATATTTATTGACAAAATAAAAAAAATTAAAACGTATCCTTGTAAATAACATGCAGTTTAGCTGGGAAGAGCAGGCTATATTTAGGCTCCAGGGTACGCAACAATTTTTTTTACATCAGCAAAGGCCATCCTTTTGTTTTTGTATATTGAAAGAGAAGACCTAATATATGTGTATAGTAGAGTCATGTTGCAAGGGATCTTTTTGTGCCCTGGCCACTTTTAGGATACAGACCAAGTCATGAAAATTCAGGAATTTGGTGATCAGTGGTCTGGGAGGGAGACCAAGCCTAGGGCGACCACCAGGACCAAGCCTAGGGCCTAGGGCGACCACCAGGAATCCTGTGTGCTCTCTCAATTGAAAATGTTCTGGTGGGATAAAAGCCAGGGGGAGATTTCGTAAGCCAGATCTCAAAAAAAATCTTCAGCTGCAATGCCTTCTTTTTTTCTGGAAATCATGCAAACTGCAGGCTACTCTACCTGGATCGATTCTTCAGATCTGAGATTTTGAATGAGTGACCATCTGAAACCCTACTACAGTGATTCATTCCATTAGATCTCTGCATTTCAGACTGCAGAGATCTAATGTCATCCTCAAGATCTCTAACGTGCCTCTCAGCCTCCATTGCCCTTTCTCTCATTTTCTGTATATCACTTTTAACAAATTATAGCTCTGTTTGCATGGAGTCATCCTGTGATGGAGGCTTTCAGGTGAGCAATAGCATCTAGTAGCTTCAGTCTAGTGGGCTCCTTTTCTGAAATACTAGGGCCTACTGCAGCATGTGTTTTTGCTTCTTGGGCTGAGTATCTTAAGCTCTGGACTGGCATCGTGACCGTCACTGACCCCCAAGTATCATCCAGACAGTCTGGCTTTTGATAAGCGGGATCTTTTGTGATAGGAATAGATATGGCCAAGATGTTCAGGGATTAGGGGAGCTCAAGCACTGTGCGTCTTCCTCACACCATGGCCAGGCCATGCCCCCACCTTTATTATCTTAACTACAATAAAAGAGTGTAACGATTGTGGAATTCTTTCCGTGGTCAGCGCACAGGATGCGCGCCGACACTACGGAAATCCTCCACAAGCGTATAATTAGAGAGAACCCAGCTGCGGTGCAATGCACCTGTAGAGGGGAATTCCTGCTGGCAGATGGAGCTGTGGAGCACAGAGGAACAACCCCTCTGCCACAGATGTCAGATAGGAATTGTACGAGGGAAAGCAATGCAGGGCAAGATAGCCCTTAAAGAGAGAGAGCACAGAGACAGGATTTATGTGTGTCCACCAATCTAGTCGCCACCCAGCGACGATGAACACACAACAGTGAAGACCAAGTGGGAAAGCAATCGCAAGAGTTGGCAATTGCTAACAGCGACACAAGACTGAATAAGCACAGAGAAGGAATGTATGTATGTCCACCAATCTAGTCGCCACCCAGCGACGGCGAACACACAACAGCAGAAACCAAGTGAGAACGCAATCGCAAGAGATGACGATTGCTAACAGCGAAAAAAGACTGAGTAAGCACAGAGAAGGAATGTATGTATGTCCACCAATCTAGTCGCCACCCAGCGACGGCGAACACACAACAGCGGAAACCAAGTGAGAACGCAATCGCAAGAGATGACAATTGCTAACAGCGAAACAAGACTGAGTAAGCACAGAGAAGGAATGTATGTATGTCCACCAATCAAGTCGCCACCCAGCGACGGCGAACACACAACAGCAGAAACCAAGTGAGAACGCAATCGCAAGAGATGAAGATTGCCAACAGGGAAACAAGACTTAGTAAGCACAAAGATAGAATGTATGTGTGTCCACCAATCCAGTCGCCACCCAGGGACGGCGAACACACAACAATGGAAACGAAGTGGGAACGCAATCGCAAGAGTGGCGATTGCCAATAGAGACACAAGACCGAATAAGACAGAGTAGAAGTGTAGCAAGAAAGACACAGCAATAAACAATGATCAGAACATCAAGGAAAATAACAAACGCTAGCTAAACGCGAACACCGCCCTCATTCGCAACAGCGAATGCGTTTAAGCACGATCACCGCGCGTTAGGTGCCCAGTGATAAGCGTGCCACCCTAACTAACCAATAAAACACAAACACGAAATAGAGAATGCGAACGCTTGCTAAACGGTACCTCACTGAGCCTACAGCAAGCATTCGTACCAGACAAGACAGACAGATGGGACTACCAGTAGCAACCGCTGCTCTGGCTAGCACCCCTAAGGCAGAAAACAGAAGGAACCACCGCTGCTACCGCTAGAGCGGATGCGATCCAGACAGACAACAGATGGGGCTACCAGTAGCAACCGCTGCTCTGGTTAGAACCCCCAAGGTAGAATACAGAAGGAAGCACATCCACTACCACTAGGGCGAATGCAATCCAAACAGATGGAGCAGCCAGAGGGGGGACCGCTACAACCACCGCTATTCAGACCAAGGGAGCAGGAATCGTAGATCTCAAGATATGTAGGCAACAAAGAAGGTATTCCGCTGCACCAAGGCTGGGTAAAAGCTTTTTCTTCAACTTTATTGACACATCCGTAATCACATACAAGGCTGACGCGTATCGGAGCTCTGGAAGGCTCCTTAATCATAGCCGGTGGCTATGATTAAGGAGCCTTCCAGAGCTCCGATACGCGTCAGCCTTGTATGTGCTTACTGATGTGTCAACAAAGTTGAAGAAAAAGCTTTTACCCAGCCTTGGTGCAGCGGAATACCTTCTTTGTTGCCTACATAGATGGAGCAGCCAGTAGCAACCGCAGCTCTGGCCTACACTCCCAGACAGACAGAACGATTTCCTGACCTGACCACCGCTGGCAACAAGACAATCGAGACAGAGAGACAGAATACGGCAATACAGATAATACAACCTGACTGCGCTAGAAGGGATGCTTAGTGCAGTCCCAAATAATACTCTAAGATAATCTTTAGCGAACAATAGCAAGGCTGACACTCCCGGTGTTAGCAAGAACAAACCATCATGACCAGCAAAGGATCCTGGGAGAACATGGTATTTATACTGCAAGCCTTCAAAGGAGGCAGATAGGCAATTTGCATGACAAGTGTATGCAAATTCCTCAGTAGCAGAGCAAGTCTGAAACTTGCAAAGTAAAGACACGTCTCTTTTCCAGAGACCTGCAGCCCTCAGACTTAAGGAATGGTCAAACAGCTGTCTGCCTGTGCAGACAGCTGAGCGGATCATTACAAAGAGATGTTGGAAAACTAAAACTTATATTCCATCTCATTTTCAGTGTTTTAATACTAACTAAATACAGAAACATTTCCTAAAAATATGTTATACTAAGGTTCAGAAAATGCTGACAATTTATATGAACTAGCTCATCTAGCCTGGATTTTTTAAAATATTGTCTACTAGTAGATTGCAAATGTTTGCAACACTCAACTAGGGCATATCAGAATTAAACAGGTCGGTTGACAGAATAAATATTAATGCTAAATAAATACAGGAAAGAGATCAAGACATGACCGAGATGAAGGATGTAATTAACCTAATCATTGGGGTGTAAAACAATAAAAATAAAAATACAGATTGTTGGAATATCTTAGTTCTACAATGTTTTCCCCACTTTTGAAATCAATCATCTTCCATAGGATACCTTGCCACTTTTATTTTTTAGAAAAAGAAATGTTTAGCTAAACTGCAAAAATTGTGGAATTCAGTAAAATCCAAACCAATCATTTAAACCAGGGGTAAAATTGTGGAGGTTTGTATTAGTTTCAGAAGTTTAGGAAAAGAAAGGCAGAAAAGCATTGAAGAACTAACACATCTGAGAAAAAAAAGTAATTAATAAAGTACATTTTGGAATATTAAAACGCAGCGACCGTAGCTCCGCCCCGCCGTAATGACATCACGCCGCCTGGGACTACCACTTCCCTATAGCAGAGTATGCGCAGCAGAATGGGGAAACAAGTCTCACCTGCTTCGACGGCAGCTCCGGGCCAATCAGCGGCGTCCTCACATCCCTCAATGGTCCTCCGGGCGGCTTTCGTAGCGTCGTGTAATGACGCAATCAGAAGGAGACCCCACGGCTCCTTCTGATTGCGTCATTTACACGACGCTACGGAAGCCGCCGGGAGGACCATTAAGGGGTGAGAGGACGCCGCTGATTGGCCCGGAGCCGCGTGGAAGCAGGTGAGACTTATTGCGCCCGCTGCGAATACTCTGCATAGGGGGGCACCAGAGACACAGAGGGGGGCACCAGAGACACATAGGGGGGCACCAGAGACCCAGAGGGGGGCACAGACGAGGTACAGGGGACAGAAAAGGCACAGCGTCCCGACTTAAAAACAGATTCAGGTTAAGAACGAGCCTACAGTCCCTCTCTCGTTCGTTAACCGGGGACTACCTGTGTTTAAGTAGTGCATATTTTGCTCAATGTCAGCATTGTTTTTAAGATAAAGGACCAGTGTGGCCTGAAACATCTGAAACATGTCAGCCCTATTTTAATGCTTCTGAGTAATTCATTTTCATAAAAAGTCTCCTTTTAAAAAGATAATTTGACACATTTGTCATACTTACATCTGTTCACAAATCTTACAAATCTTACAGTTTATGGGATGTTTTGTAGAAGCCTATAAGTACCGTATATACTTGAGTATAAGCCGACTCGAGTATAGGCCGACCCCCCAACTTTTACCCAAAAAACCTGGAAAAAAATGATTGATCCGAGTCTCGTTGCTATGACGCCGCACGTGGTACACGTGATTGAGTCATAGCAACGAGCCTGCGACAGGCAGGAAGAGGCATCCCAACACAGCGCGGATCACTGTGAGTTACTCAAAGCCGCGCTGCATATGGTGACACTCGGGGGACACGGAGGACAATTCCAAGGTTGGCGACACACTCCAGTCTGCCGGGGAGAGAATGTCACACGGATTACAGCACTTTACACATAGTGGGGAGGGGGGCACGCGGGTTACTGTACACATAGTGGCGAGCGGGAGGGGGAAGTTAATCGACCATGAACGCTGCTCAGTTGTTGTTTTTTTACACTCTGCGGAAGGAAGGTGTACTCAGGGAGGTGGGCACTCAAGTATAAGCCGAGACCCCCACTTTTGGGCCACTTTTTTGGCCTCAAAAACTCGGCTTATACTCGAGGATATATGGTAAGCAATATTGTAACAAATATATTTATCTTAAAGGTTATTTTTTGTCTTGCTTAATGCTTGCAATAAGAATAACAAATTAGAAAAAAAAATACTCTAAATGTAAAATGGTTTCCCTGTATGTCGTTAATTAACAATCCCATGAAGAAGCCACTAAACACTTTGTTCCCAGTGGTTCCACATAATGTATTTTTCATCTCTATAAAAAGGAAGCAGAAAATATTCAATCAGAAAATTCAACAAACAATGGGCATGCTTTATTGTTCGTGCATAATACTTCCTGATCTCTTCATAAAAATACCGTAAGTATATGAATCTAGCAACATTTCAATAAAAGATTTCAGAGCTGCAGAATGTTGTGTCTTTCCAGGGAACATACGCTAATGTTTTATTTTTAAGTCACTTAATAAAAATTTATTTTCAAAGTGTGCTTGTTGCTCCACCTGAACTGAACTCCTCTATATAATCAAGACATTCTCAAGACCTAAACCAAAAGGGCAAACAAAATGTGTGTGTTTTTTTAGCAAAATAAATATTGAACAGGTAAAGCTTGAGAAGAAAAAAAGAGCACGAGGTTTGGATGTATTTAAAGGGAACCAGAGATGAACGATTCACACAAAATAAACATATTAGTTGATAGATTGTAAAGAATAAATGCTCTACCTGATAATTTTGCCACTATGGTGTGCCTTTTTGAGTGTTTTTTATCCATTATTGCTCCAGGAAATATCCAATATGGCCGCCGGCTCATATCTCTTCTGCTCCCAGGTTTTAAACTGTTCTGCATGTGCTGTCTAGCCTCTATGAGACTATAGACAAGCAGGGCTGCTGCTGCCTTTTATCTGTCTGCTTTCAACTTTATTATTCTGGCATGCTGTGTGACTGCCTGTAGGAAGTGTCTCATAGAAATGAAACTGCATACAGTAGATAATGACTGGCTGCACAGTGCACACAGATACACTTGTCTGTTTCAGAGCTTCTTTCTCGGCAGCAGCAGCCCCTCCTATGCCAACAGCTCTGAGTAGGAAATTTGAGCCAGGATGGGGCAGGCTTGGGCTTGAAAAGACTCCACAGAAGAGTGACTCAGCTATAATGATTCCAGGTCAAACCTAGACTGAATCAGTCGGTGGATTCTTATCACAGTTGATAACAGATAGATTAGACTGAGAAGAATAAAACTAAAAGCAGGGTAGGTGTTTACTGTCATGTTCCCACTGATAAATGTAATAAAATACATGAGGGTGCTTCGTCTCTGGTTCTCTTTAATAGTATCCTGGAATGCAAGTGAAATTATGTATAAAGATCATGTAACAACTGTCTGTTGTCTCTAAAAACTATTGTGCAATACAGTTACTGCACATGGATCCTTTAGACTGTAAGCTCACAAAGGCAGGTCTCTCTAACTTTATTCATATTAATTATGTCACTATTATTACCAATTCTGTACTTTGTACCAATTCTGTGTTTGGAACCAACTCTGTGGGCCATATGCAATTAACTTTTTCACCTGAGTTTTCTCCTAGGAGATCATTTTTCATCTTCGATTTAAAATACCTTTCCAGCACTTTTTAACTAAAAAAGTACCAAAAAGTAGCTGAAAAGGTACTATCAAAATTATTTTGAGTATTTTCTTGCTTTCTGGTAGCCTAAAAGGCATTTTATTGACAAGTTTAAAAATATCACCTAGGAGAAAACTCAGGTGAAAAAGTGAATTGCATATGGCCCTGTATTTCTTATATCAGTGTATACCATTGTCTGTATTTTTTTTGTACCCTATGTTTGTTTCTTACTTTGTACAGCCCCGGGGAATATGTTTTTGCTTTATAAATTAATAATAAATAATAATAATAATAATAATAATAATAATAATAATAATAATAATAATAATTTAGATTCTGAAATATGTAGCATCTTTTACTTGACCCTAGCCAACGAAAAACAAAGGTACATTTTTCTTTTATACAAACACCACTATAAACTTATGACTGTGCTGAGGGGGAAAAGAGGCACTCTTATGGATAAAACATGTTAAAAATAATAAAATATGAAATAAGGAGTAGCTTATTGGAGGGTGGGCCCTAGATGGATGGATTTACCAAGCTAGTAACCGCAGGAGAGCAACCACAACTAAGAAAGGTGAGTCTGGTACACCTGAGAGGAGATGGGCTTTCACCATATGCCACATTGGTTGGTTGCCCTTTAGACAAGCTTAATTTGTAATTATTCTTCTATATTTCCACCATGACACCTTAAGTTGTTAATACTGCATCATTTGGGTTGCCTTTGTCTCTGTGCTTTTTCAAGGCACTGGTTCATCTTATGGCTCAAGTTGTAGTCATATTTCAACACACATAATTTTGTGATCTGGTGTAAACAAATATATTTTATAAAATAAAAATACAGAAAGGTATGGCTATTAGCACCTCACCTGTGGCTGTAGTTTTCTTGTGGAATGTAATACTTGATTAACCTCCTGATTTCCCTGATCATGTTGGGATAAATTAAAAAAAAAAAAAAAAAAAAAAACTTCCTCAGAAATGTGTCTGGTCTGAAAAATATGAAGCCCCTGTCAATTATTACTCTCTCCCCCTCTCTCTCTCTCTCTCTCTTTCTCTCTCCCCACACACTCTCTAACATTTTTGAACTGTCTTTTTTTTGTTATGTAAAAAAGAGGCATGCTATTATTAACTGCACACTAAAAGTAAACACATAATGACAGATAGGTTAAATGAATGTTAAAAGCTTTTAAAGGGAACATCCGCGCTGAAAAAAACAAAAACAAACTCCACTTACCTGGGGCTTCTTCCTGCCCCTGCCAGTCGATCTGTGCCCTCGCCACAGCTCCTCTCACTCCCGGTGTCCTGCGCTGCAGAAGCCGACCTCGCCAGGTTGGCTTCCGGGGCGGCTTCATGTGCGCTCCACGGTGCGGGTCACATGGTGTATGCGACGTCATCGGGTCTCTACTGCGCAGGTGCAGAACTACTGCACCTGCGCAGTAGAGACCCGATGACGTCATGTACACTACGTGGCCCGCGCCATGGAGTGCACATGAAGCCGACCGGAAGCCAACCTGGTGAGGTCGGCTTTGCAGCGCAGGACACCGGGAGTGAGAGGAGCTGTGGCGAGGGCACAGATCGACTGGAAGGGGCTGGAAGAAGCCCCTAGGTAAGTGGAGTTTTTTTCTTTTTCAGCGTGGACCTTCCCTTTAAGTGGATGCCCAGCATATAACACATATTCAATGGATCCTCTTCTCCTATACAGTTATTATTACCTTCCTGGTCTTCTTGTTGTGTACCTCTTTCATAGTCCACTGACTTCCACTGTGTAGCCCCTTGTGTACCTCTTCCAGAGTCCACTGACTTCCACTGTGTAGCCCCTGCTGAAACACCATCAGGTTTTTTTCTATCTTAAGTAGAGAGAACACCATGGCATTTCTCACTGGGGGCTAGGAAAAATGAAATCCTCAATATTTTCTCAAAAATGTTTTTTTTTGGCATCTGGCAAGCATCCTCTAATCTGTCAGCAAGGCTTCTGGAAGCATTTTTCAATTCACATCAAACGCCTTGATAACAGATTCATAATATGTTGAAAATTCAATTTTTGAACATTTTATACCTATACAACATGTATTTACCACTTAATCCTATCTGGAGCTGCACTAGTCTATCTGGATGTGTATGTGTATGCACCCCTGAACCGCTCTCTGCTGCCTCACCCCACCCCGCTATACACTATCACTCCCGAAACCGGCATCAAGCAGGAGGAAGGGGCATTCCTTGTAGGAGAAGCACTCTTGCAAGATGTCCACTCTGGCAACCCTTCTCCAGCTGTGCCTCTCCTCCGCCTTGCCCATGCCGCTCCCCCGCCTCCTACTCTGTGCTCTGGGTTGAGACACACAGAGCCAGAGCTGCAGCGCTCTGATCCCAGGAGTTGTGACCATTTTTTTTTTACCAGAAAGTCAGAGATTGTGGGATATGGGAGCAGAGGTAACTGAGGTAACTGATGCTACCTGATCCAGCTAGTCTTCCCTCCCCCCCCTCCTCCCCAAACCGACCAGGTAGCATGCTCTTTTTTGTTAATTTTTTTTTTTTTTTTATAAAACACCACCTCAGGTTTTCAGGTTTCTTTGTGGTTATAATGTAAGTATTAGTTGTGCATATCGGTTTTACAAAATTATACACTTCTGCCTACAGGTTATGGATATGAAAAATATGACCAGAATAAGCTCCATTCACATTTTTGGGTTTCAGACTCGTGAAAGCATCTCATGTTTGGTCTTTTTCCTTTTTCTTATGGTTTATTCTTTGACCGTATGTGGAAACTTCCTGATCATCATGCTGGTGTCTAGCTGCAGAATTCTCCATTCCCCCATGTACTTCTTTCTCACCCAACTATCTGTATCCGATATCATTCTAGTGACTTCCATTGTTCCTAACATCTTTCAAGGTGCTTTGTTAAAGGAATTTACGCTATCGTTATCGGATTGTATCACCCAGTTTTATTTCTTTGCTACTGCGGGAACGGCTGAGTGTTTCCTACTGACAGTCATGTCTTACGACCGATATTTGGCCATCTGTAAGCCGTTGCATTATAACTTGATTATGAGCCACTTCTTTTGCTGGATGACAGTTCTCGCATGTTGGACTTTAAGCATTTTAGCTCTGCTGCTTCTTATTTTAAAAATAATAAGGTTGGAATTTTGTGGGCCAGATATCCTTGACCACTTTTTCTGTGATCTTCATCCAATCCTTGAGCTCTCCTGTACCGATATTTCATCTATTACTGTACATGTGATGTTTACAAGTACTTTCTTTGTTGTCATCCCATTCATTATTATTATTACATCCTATGTGTGTATCATAGTTGCCATATTTCGGATCCCTTCTATCACTGGCAGGCAGAAAGCGTTCTCGACCTGCAGCTCCCACCTGACTGTTGTTTTCATCTATTATGGTACCTTGATTTGTGTTTATTTGGTACCTAGCGGGGGACAGTCATTGAACGTCAGCAAATTCCTGTCCCTAATGTACACTGTTGTCACACCGCTCATGAATCCAATCATATACAGTCTGAGAAACAAAGAATTGAAAAAAGCTTTTGAACAACTTACCAGTTCATTAAGTACTGAAAATAAACTGATGAGATAAACAATTGTACATACCTTTAATACTATTTTAATTAACTTTGTGTTTGAAAGCTAAAAAGTCAGGTTCATCTCATATAAGGATTGAATTATGAAAAAAAATGTTTATTGGACACAAATGACAATGTGTTTCAGGGGCCTTATCCGCTTCTTCGGGTTAATATAGCAGTGTCTGTTAGGAGTCAGGATTGTCGGAAATGCCAATTTCCAATTACTCCGAAATTCCAATTTCCGCAGATACTGATTACCGATACCGCAACATTCTAATGAACTTCGGATTCCAATTTTTAGGGGTGTTTTTTTTGCATATTTTGGTAATAAAGGTGGGTCATTAAAAAAAAAGTAGATTTTTTTATGGAATCCATAATCTAGTCTGACTCGGAAATACTCGGTAGTATTGGACCAATCAGAGAATGTAAGACACAGAAAACACAGAAATTTTAAACCCACCTTAATACTCCGAAAAAGTATGTCGTGTCCGAGTCAAGTGATTGGTCAAAAATTACCACAGAAATCCGATTTCTATGGAAAAATGTTGCATTCTCTGATTGGTGCCATGCGTCCGAGTTCTGTCATTGGGCTAATATTTCTGAGGTGCTGTAAAGCAGAATTCTGACGGATTCCCGAGGGCTGATTCCCAATTTTCACTTCGGGAAGCCAATATCTGATCAGAAACTTAGAAGTTTGCATTCCACCAGAATTTTCTGACCATCCCCAGTTAGGAGAAACACAATAGAGTAAGAGCACCTGTAATATATATTTTTAGGGGTGTAGCCTATGTTAGGTGTCAGATTTTGGAGCTCCAGAACTTATATACTTATAGGCTCCTGAGCTTTAAATCTGGCCCTGCATATAATACTAATCCTTTTTAGAACTTGCCTGGGTTCGATTTTTATTTTTATTTTCATTGTTAACATACCTTGCAATGCTACACTTCAGCCAAATGCAGCTGTGCCTCTTTTGAAAAGCAAATCGATGATTATAGATTGTATTTTGCTTCACAGTATATGATTCAGCAGATCTCAATGCTGATTGCTGAAGGTTTATTAAAAAAAAAAATTCAAATATGGATTTATTTATTAACTTATTTATTTATTCATTTGTTTTTATGTATCTGTTAATAATATTTTAAACTACAGCATTGAAACTCCTCATCAAACTTGTATTGCAAATATTTTTAGCATAGTTAAAAAGAAAATCCCCTTTACTTAGCCATATATGTTTAAAATTTTGTATGTTGCACAACATGATGTGCTGAAAATCACTTAAAAAGGAAGGTAGTGGTGGACTTACCTCTCCTAAAGTAGACTCTATACTGCCGTTAATAACCAGTGTAATGTTTAATTAGAATACTTCACAATGCAATGCAGAGTATTCTTTGGAAAGGTAAGTCCACCACTACCTTCCATTTTTAAATGATTTTTAGCAAATTTTTATCCTTTGTTGGTGCTCCTTTTCTATCCTTTGCCCCCACTGCTCCTCTTCCCATTGATCTGTACAAGGAGGGAAGCTATACCCCACAGGGTTCCAGATGTCTCTCTCTGACTGTCACATGGGCTCTTTTTTTCTTAAATTTGCTTGAATTTAGAGTTTAGAGGGGGGGGGGGGTTGTTGGTCACACCAAAACTGGCCTCCATTTCATAGTAATGGTGTGTAGTGTCGTGTAACTTCTGGGTGCAGCAGGGATTAGTTTAGTGTAGCTGAGCAGTACAGCTTAGATAGAGTAGCTACGAGAGAGCTTGGTTGGAAAAAGTCTATAGGATGCCCCTGCACTATAGATGCACCAGGTTTAATTTTTCCCCCCTGATTTTTGGCCTCTGTACCTAGGTACGTCTTAGTCCAGAGTATCCTATAGTCCGAAAAATAATGTAATGTTATCTTTCAAAAGAACGAAGACTACTTTATTGTATATTTACTGTTGTTTTTGCAATTGTCGTCATTTTAAAGCAGGTTTTTCATGTATTTTCTTCCTCACTTGTCATTGCAAACACATATACATTTCTGCAAGCTACCCCTAACAAAATGACTGAGATATGTTTGTTGAATCATAAGCTCTACACTATTTCCCATTTGGTTTATTAATAGGCAAACTATAATCCCTTCCGGACCGCCTAACGCCATTAGGTGTCGGGAAGGTGGCAGCCCCAGGACCGCCTAACGCCAAAAGGCGTCAAGTCCTGGGCGGGGTTTTGCAGGGGATTGCGTGCGCCGGTACACGCACATCCCTGCTTCAGTGTCACTGTACATTGTATTGCACTGCAATCCATGGCAGCGCTGTAGTGCAGTCAGCCGTTTCAATCAGCTGTCCCCTGGAGCGGGTCCGATCGTGATCCCCTTTCATAGGCTGATGCCTATGAGAAGGGATTGCCGTGATTGGCTGGCGGGGGGAGGAAGGGGGTGAAAAAAAAGTAAAATAGAAAAATGTATTTAAAAGAAATATACAAATAAAAAAATAAAAATAAACAAACATTGCACGAGCAATCAGAGCCCAGAGAAAGCTCTGTTGGTGGGCAGAAAAGGGGGGGGGGGGGGTTCATTTGTGTGCTACGTGGTATGGCTCTGCAGCAAACTATTAAAGTTGCAGAGCCCTAATTTTTAAAACATTGCCTGGTCACTGGGAGGGGGGGGGGGGGGGGTAAGCATATGGTCCTGAATTGGTTAAATAAATATGTACACAAAACTTCTTGAAGGTTCAAATGACCTTATTTTTAGGTTCTAGGAATAGGCCCTTTATTTAATTCATTGTGATTTTTTTAAGTCAGTGGCCACTTTAAAGATGGCCCAGATGTCTGACCAAAGATTCCTTGCCCTTCAATATTTCCTGAAAACATGTGGGTCATGCCCCTACCCATAACCCCTAACACACAAGGGAGAATCACAAATAAATAATCTGCTAAGATTTACAAACTGAGGAAGAATTTCTCCACTTTTTTAATTTGTACAATTTACAGAACTGAACTACATCATGGTCAAGCAAGGAAGTCTGTTGTCTTCCTACGGATAGAGATGGTTTGAACCTCCGATTTTAGGTTCGCAAACCTCGAACGCGAACTTCCGCAAAAGTTCACGTTCGCATGAACCATGCAAACCGCAATAGACTTTAATGGGCAGACAAACTTTCAAAACTGCAAACACTGTTTCTGGCCACAAAAGTGATGGAAAAGTTGTTTCAAGGGGTCTAACACCTGGAGGAGGGCATGGCAAAGTGGGATACATGCCAAAAGTCCCTGGGAAAATTATCAATTTGACGCAAAGCAGGGTTTTACGGGTAGAAATCACATTGCATGCTAAATTAGAGGCATAAAGTGCTTTAAAACATCTTGCATGTGTATACATCAATCAGGGAGTGTAATTAGAGTTCTGCTTCACACTGACACACCAAACTCACTGTGTAACGCACCGCAAACAGCTGTTTGCGTAGTGATGGCCGTGCTGGACTGGTGCGCACAATGGGAAGAGTGCAGGCGATGGCAGTTTTCAAGCCCATATGGTCAGGCTGAGGCTCAATGACAGAACAACAGTGACTGTCCAGATGATCGAATTTGGTCTGTCCACAATGAAGCAACAACCTTAGTCTTGGGGCAGGCAGTCACTAGAGATGTCGCGAACGGTTCCAGGCGAACTTTGGGGGTTCGCATTCGCCTGCATCAGGTGAACTTTTGTGGAAGTTCGATTCGCCCCATAATGCTCTATTGAGCAAAACTTTGAACCTCTACATCACAGTCAGCAAGCACATTATTGTCAAACACACTGCTCGAGGCTCGCCCACCCTCCCTCCTCCAAGCAAGGTCCTTATACCATTTGACTCAGTTGTCTGCCTACACTAATTAGTTATGGGACAGCTGCTACACACTCTGCTAGGGAGATTTTAATTAGCCTCTTGTGGGTCCCCTCCTCCTCTCCTTCTATACTCCTCCCTCCTACCGGAGGGAGGAGGGTCTCATCTGCCAGGGAATTATGCTATTTCAATAACCAGTTTATATCATACCATGGCTGGGAATCGAACCCAGATCTCACTGTGTGGTGGGCAAGTCACCCTAACCACTGTGCCATCACACCAGTACAAACTGAAGCTGGCCTAAAATTTACCATTTATGCTCACAGTGAGATCCAGGTTCAAATCCCAGCCAATGTGAGTGGGCAAGCATGCTAACCACTGTACCACAACACCAGTAGTAACTGAAGCTGGCCTAAAATTTACCATTTATGCTCAATGCAATAGAAACATTAGGTTGCTTAAAGGGAACCTTAACTGAGAGTGATATGGGTGTTTCCTGTAAACAATACCAGTTGCCTGGCAGTCCAGCTGATCTTTGTGACTGCAATAGTGGCTGAATCACACCCTGAAACAAGCATGCAGCTAATCCAGTCTGACTTCAGTCAGAGCACCTGATCACAGTGAGACCCAGGTTCAAATCCCAGCCAATGTGAGTTAGCTTTTATGCTACAAATCCTTAAAGGGAACCTAGACGGAGAAGGATATGAATTTTTCCTTTTAAAATAATACCAGTTGCCTGAATCGCCTGCTGATCCTGTGTCTCTAATACTTTTAGCCACAGCCCCTGAACAAGCATGCAGATCAGGTGCTCTGACTGAAGTCAGACTGGATTAGCTGCATGCTTGTTTCAGGGTGTAATTCAGCCACTATTGCAGTCACAGAGATCAGCTGGACTGCCAGGCAACTGGTATTGTTTACAGGAAACATCCATATCACTCTCAGTTAAGGTTCCCTTTAAGCAACCTAATGTTTCTATTGCATTGAGCATAAATAGTAAATGCTAGGCCAGCTTCAGTTACTACTGATGTAGTACAGTGGTTAGTGTGCTTGCCCACCATGCAGTTAGACCCAGGTTCAAATCCCAGCCAATGTGAGTTGGCTTTTATGCTACAAATCCTTAAAGGGAACCTAAACGGAGAAGGATATGGATTTTTCCTTTCAAAATAATACCAGTTGCCTGAATCGCCTGCTGATCCTGTGTCTCTAATACTTTTAGCCACAGCCCCTGAACAAGCATGCAGATCAGGTGCTCTGACTGAAGTCAGACTGGATTAGCTGCATGCTTGTTTCAGGGTGTGATTCAGCCACTATTGCAGTCACAGAGATCAGCTGGACTGCCAGGCAACTGGTATTGTTTACAGAAAACATCCATATCACTCTCAGTTAAGGTTCCCTTTAAGCAACCTAATGTTTCTATTGCATTGAGCATAAATGGTAAATTTTAGGCCAGCTTCAGTTACTACTGATGTGGTACAGCGGTTACTGTGCTTGCCCACCACACAGTGAGATCTGGGTTCAATTCCCAGCCATGGTATGATATCAACTGGTTTTTGAAATAGCATAATTCCCTGGCAGATGAGACCCTCCTCCCTCCAGGAGGAGGGAATAGGTAGAAGGGGAGGAGGAGAGCAGCTGTCCCCTAACTAATTAGTGTAGGCAGACAAGTGAGTGAAATGGCATAAGGACCTTGCTTGGAGGAGGAGGGCCCTCCAGCAGCACAGTGTGTTTGGCAATAATGTGCTTGCTGACTGTGATGTAGAGGTTCAAAGTTTTGCTCAATAGAGCATTATGGGGCAAATCGAACTTCCGCAAAAGTTTGCCTGCTGCAGGCGAACGCGAACCCCCAAAGTTCGCCTGGAACCGTTCGCCGGCGAACAGTTCGCTACATCTCTACAAGCTAAAAGACCTCCTAACTATCACTTTTCCTATCCCTCCAATGTCTCTCCCTTCTCTCACTAATTGCAGCAGCAGACTGAGTGAGAAAATGGCTGACACTGCTGCCTTTTATAAGGGGGGGAGGGGGGGTCCAGGAGGGAGTGGCTGCCATGTGTCTGCTGACTGTGATGTAGAGGGTCAAAGTTTAGCTCAATGATGTAGTATAGGTGGCGGGTCGTACTCGCTAAAAGTTTGCGTTTTGACGCGGATGCCAACTCGCGTTGTTCGCACAAACAAGTTCACATTCGAATGTTCCGGCCATCTCTACCTAACGGAGAGGTTTTTAAACAAAGTCTAAGCCATTCTTTGATGTCCCATCAACACTGGATTTTGCTGTGTAAATTTGACTGAAGTATGAATAATGCAGTGTAGTTTTAACACCCGTGGCTCACAAGCACGGAACATAATAGTGCATCCCTGCCAGAACAGATCTGCACCTAAATACATTGGTGTTCCATGCATCGGTCAGGAGCAGTTTTCATTGGTTCCTGACCATCTGATCACTGTGAGCCAGTCACAGTGATCAGGGGTGAAAAAAAGAAAAAGCCTTTGGTCCTTAGAGGGGACAGAGGCTGTGGTACACAAGAAGTTAAATCACTGGTCTCTTTGCAATTTGATATTGAAACATAACATTAGGCGTAAATCCCTGAACTTCCAAGATGATGTTCACTGCCTTCCAGAGACCTGGAAACAGCTCCTGAACTTAGACGGATGCTTGACGAGTGATAATATTAGTTAGTATAGCATTATTCTGAGTAACCTGTGCATATCATATGTCAATCTCATGAGCTTACTGTCATGTAGCTACTCCACTTTCGTGTGTTCTGTTTCTCTGATCACCTTTACAATCTAGTTGAGATTGCGTACACCCTACCGGCCATATAGGCCGAGTTTATGGAAGGGTAAGGCTCTCTCAATCAATAGATCTGGGCGGTTTCTCTTCATTAGATTGAATCATTTGCTTAGTGTTTGATATTTTGTTTGGATTTGTTGTGTCAACTTATGTTAATTTATGATCTTTTTTCTTAAGTTACGATTGTACATTGAATGCACAATCTTTTAATAAAAAGTATTTTGTGGAAAAAAGTGAGACAGAATGACCCTGAAACCCAGTGAGCTCAGAATGTTCTTTGGTGTCTTGGGAAAGCACAGCAGGCAACTCGCTGGTACAGTTTTTACCCTAGACCTTTACCAATGAACACAATAAGGGTAACCCAATCCACCTATCAGAGAGCATAAACTTTTCTATGGATTTGCCTTCCTCCTTAAGCTACAGATAAATAAGTGCCATGGAGGGACACACAAACCACAGACATTGCAGCCCTGGCATTCAGCCACCTTTGATTTCTGTCTATTTGGTAATATACATCGAAGCCAGTGAGCCTATCTGCTGATCGGATGATGCACTTCACTGTCACCTTCTCCAGTACGGAGCATAAGCAGGATAAGACAGTCGTTAAAAAATGTGCTGATTTATTTAAGGCACAATAAAACTGTGTAATTACTGTCTGTAGGACGAGGACATTTTTGTAGCTTCCTCAGATGCTGCATCCTCAGCTGGGCTTTCTTGATGTCTTGATGACAATTTCAATATTGTTTAGATTGTAAAAGATTATGGATGCAAATAATTTAATTTATTTAAGTTATGAGGAGGGTCTAGAAGGTTTTTTTTGTGTGCTGTTGCTCAAATCCAGGTGTCCTTATTCAGAAACCAGGATTATGCAATACACAGCCGATCAGCATCATTGTGAGTGGAGAAAGTCACAGGTTTCAAGCTTCATGTGACTCGGATGCCTCCTCCTTCCTGCTTGGAAGAACGAAAAATCAGTCATGTGAACTACGATGTGGGATACAACTCCGAGGCACTCTCTGCTGGAAACAGTGCTGAACATTCACAGTGCTGAACATTCACATAACACTACCCAGCAGTGACTGGATAGTGTACTGGTTAAGGGCTCTGCCTTTGACATGGGAGACCAGGGTTTGAATCCTGGCTAGGGTCAGTACCTATTCAGTAAGGAGTTAAAGGCTAGACTCCCTAACACTGCAGGGTGACTGCCTGAGCACGTCCCAGTGGCTGCAGCTCTGTCTTGAGCGCTTTGAGTCCAACAAGAGAAAAGCGCTATATAAATGTTCAGATTATTATAACATTCCTTTCCTTTTTCGGAAACCCTTAATTTGACCAACAACAATAGCATGTTTTACTTACATCTACTTTCCTCTCCACGTTAAGTTGTTGTTGATGCACCAAAAATAAAGTTGTCTCATTGTGGCATCTGCAAGCTTCACAAACTTTGGATGGATCTGTGGAGATGCACCCGTTAGTATATAGTGAATAAAGCAATGGAGGGAGTGTGAAACCCTGAGGAGCTCCAGTGCTCAGTGTCGGAGAATCTGAGGTTTTGTTTTCCCCACCCTAATCGGCTGCTTCTTATCAGGCAAGAAGGCAGCTATCCACATGCAGATTGAGTCAAGGACAGCCAGTTAGGAGGGTTTGCTGAGCAAAAATAGGGAAATTGTATTATTTAAAGAAGGTCCGAAATCCACATCAAAATTTTGACATAGGTTTCTTTACAAGAGTAGTTGGTGCAGCATAGTTTCCAACCATACATTACCTGTGTCCATCAGCTGTATACCAGAAGGTGCAGACACTGCTGAGTTACACATTCTGAAATGGTTCCAAACTAAGTGTCTTTCCACTGGTCCGATACCACTGATGTGGCTAAGTTTGAAATAAGACATCTGAAGTACATATTGTTGCAAAGACTAACATAAACAGAGCTAACCACTGAAATGCAAATAGCATGCAAAGCTGTTGCAAGGGAATAGGTTCTCCTGTTCACAAGAAATTGTAATGAAACTAACAGAAACACAACTAACAACTATTACGCAAATAGCAGGCAATGCTGCTGCAAGGAAATGGGTACCCATGTGCACACTGCACAGGAGATTCTTGCTTCAAGGGAATTCATTCACATGTGAAAGCTGTTTCAAATTTATGAGTAAAGTGCTGGCCTCCTTTGGATTGAGCGGCCGCAGAAGTGGACACAGATAATGAAAACCTAGTAAGATGTCAGGATTTAGAAAGTTCAAAAAAATGAGGTCAGAGGTTAGATTGTTGAATAAATACTTGGCAAAACCACAGTAAAAAAAGGGGGGGGGGGAGTGAGGGCATTGATTTTATCTATAGTATGAGGTTACACAGTTTAAAGATCTTAGTGAAATAATGTAGAGAAAGAGAAATAATGAGTTGGGCCCTGGGTTGAAAGAGCTATTATCATAGACAAGCAAAAGAGAAGATATACAGGGGTTGGGCAAAATAATGGAAACACCTAACATTTTGGCATCATAATTTTTGCACGTTTTAAGCAATTAAAACTTGACATATGTTAATTTTTTTTTTTGTTTATTATTTTTGTTATTTGATATGTTTAATTAAAATAATTGTTTTTTACAGATATTTAATCCAAAGTTGGTTATAATTTATAAAAATGGCAGATCTCTCAGACTTTCAAAGAGGCCAAATTGTTGGTGCTCGTATGGCAGGCACTACTGTAACAGAAACTGCCTGAATGCTTGGCATTTCAAGATGTACTGTCTCAAAAGTAGTGACTGTCTTTACAAGAGAAGAAAAAACGTCCTCAGTAAAGCACAGTTGTGGCCGAAAGTCGAAGTTGTCTGAGAGAGACCGTTGGACTCTAAACTGAATTGTTAGAAAAGCTTGCAAGACCACGGTTTCTAGAATCACTGCAGAGCTGAATGAACATCTACAGAACCCAGTTTCCACAAAAACTGTTCGTTGGGAGCTGCACAAATCTGGATTCCATGGAAGAACTGCAATTAGAAAACCTCTGCTCTCAAAGACAAATGTATCAAAGCGTTTAGAGCAGTGTAGAAACTACCAGAATTGGTAACTCAAGCAGTGGAAAAATGGGATTTTTCTCTGACGAATCATCGATTACCTTATTTCCGACCTCTGGCCGAATGTATGTTTGGAGTCAGCCGAAAGAAGCATTTCATCCAGACTGCCTTCTCCCAACCGTAAAACATGGCGGGGGTTCTGTGATGATCTGGGGTGCTATTTCTTGGAAATTCGCTGGGCCATTGATTTCCCTACATGGAAGAATTAGCAGCCGAGACTATTTAGGATTTTTGGGTAACAAAGTTCATCCTATGGTTTAAGAACCGTTTCCGAGGGGAATGCCATCTTTCAAGATGATAATGCCCCAATCCATACAGCTAGAATTGTTAAAGAATGGCATGAGGAACATTCTAAAGAAGTTGAGCATCTCATCTGGCCACAACAAACCCCAGACCTCAACATTATTGAGCATTCATGGTTGTTTTTAGAGATTCAAGTAAGAAGTCTATTTCTGCCGCCATCGTCTTTAAAAGAACTGGAGGGTGTTTTAACTGAAGAATGGGCTAAAATTCCTTTGGAAACAATTCACAATTGTATGAATCAATACCTAGGAGAATTGAGGCCGTAATTGCCGCAAAAGGTGGACTTACACCATATTAAAATATATTTTGTTGATTTTCAAGGTGTTTCCATTATTTTTTCCAACCCCTGTATCTGGTATGACAATGGGGTATGTTCACTGTTCACTAAACAGCGGTAAAAGTAATACATAAGCAGTGAGCAAGTTATCCATGGTATATAGGTGCATAAAGCCTTACCATTCAGAACTAATTAGCACTTCATAACAAGCGGTAATGTTTTACTCATTAAAATCATTTACAAATGGCTACTTAAAGGGACCCAGAAGTGAGAGGTATAGGAGGCTGCCATATCTATTTCCTTTTAAACAATACTGGTAACAGTAGTGTCTGAATCACACACCTGAAACAAGCATGCAGCAAATCCAGTCTGATTTTTGGCAGAAACACCTGCATCTGCATGCTTGTTCAGAGTTTATGGCTAAACGTATTAGAGGTAGATGATCAGCAGGGAACTGGTGTGGTTTAAATTAAATAACTATCTCTCCCATGTCAGTTAGGTGTGTTTGAACCTGTTATGCATTACATACATATTCAGTGAGGCCTTGTTCACCCTTTTTTCCGATTCCCGGCGCTTGGGTGGGCGATTCGTTTTTTGTGCTTATCAGTTTTCAAAGCGTTTTTTTCCCAGCGGTTTTGTAATTCACTCTATGACGCAAGTCAGGAAGTGAGCTCTTTGACCTGGAAAATAATACATACAATGTATTTATTCTTAAAAACACAAACGCAAGCGCTACACAAATCGATTTTGTGGGCTTTTTGCATTTCTCCTATACTTTCCATTGAGGCAGAATCTCCTCAAAAATGGTACAGGCAGCACTTTACTGAACGGATAGCGCACGACCCGCGCTGATATGAACCTTCTCATAGACATTCATTGTCCACGCAGTCGGGGGGCTTTTTTAAAAACCGCACGCGGGCGAAAAAAAGCTGAAACCACCTGCAGTGTGAATAAGCCCTAAGCAAGCTATTATTATTGTGTGTGTTAAACCCTAATAACAAGTGTAAGCGGTATTAATTACCACATAGCTTTACACCTTAAAATGCATAAAACGTTATGCATGCTTGAAAGACACAGTATTCAGAATTATCTCCTCAAGTGAAGACACTTAAGTGAAGTTAAAAGGAGGTGCTAAAGGAGGTGTGTCCAATCAAGCTAAAAATGAGGTGCTAAAGGAGGTGTGTCCAATCAAGCTAAAAAGGAGGTGCTAAAGGAGGTGTGTGCAATCAAGCTAAAAGGGAGGTGCTAAAGGAGGTGTGTGCAATCAAGCTAAAAGGGAGGTGCTAAAGGAGGTGTGTCCAATCAAGCTAAAAGGGAGGTGCTAAAGGAGGTGTGTCCAATCAACCTACAAAATCAATTAACCCTTTTCAGACTCCCATGCAAATACTCTCTTTCAAATACTCAATGCAGTTCAACCATCCAAGAACCGTTAATATCCACAAAGCCAGGTTAAAACCAGAGGTCTTAGTTAGCAAAAAATGTGTTATTTTGTGCAGTCTCTTACGCCACACAGAGGTCTTTGTATGTGTCCTAACTTTTGCCCTATATTGCATAATGCAACATGCAAGCATAGTACAGCACATCAACCTATCAACAGATTAGGGGCACTTAGCCTAAAGGCTCATACACACATCAGACCATAGTCTTTGGAAAATGAAAGATCACAGACCAATTTTACCCCCTTCCATGTAGTATGAGAGCCATACCTACACAGTCCATTCTATGGAACTGAACTCCTCATCAGACAGAAATCTTTGCAAGATGCTGCACACAAAGATGCTGTACACATGCAACAGATCAGTATCTGCAAAAGATCTGTTCCTGCAAAAGATCCGATCCTGCAAAATGCATTCATAGTCTATGATATATGCAGATCATCATACACATCTTGTTTAACAGACATTCATCTGCAGATCAGATCCACCAGCATGGATTTTTAGATCTGCAGATGATTGTCTGATCTGCAGATGAATGTCAGTTAAACAAGGTGTGTATGATGATCTGCAGATATCATAAACTATGAATGCAATTTGCAGGAACGGATCTTTGGCAGGAACAGATCTTTTGCAGATACTGATCGTTTGTGTCTGTACAACATCTGTGTGTGCAGCATCCTGCAAAGATTTTTTTCTGATGGGGAGTTCAGCTCCATAGAAAAGACTGTGTAGTTATGGCTCTCATACTACATGAAGGGTGGTAAAGTTGGTCTGTGATCTTTCATTTTCCAAAGACTATAGTCTGATGTGTGTATGAGCCTTTACATTCTCTCTTGAACTAAACTCTAAAACTTCTACAACATATAAAAACATTTCAAGTGCAAGGATATACATTTGTGGAGAGGGGATAAATGAGCTTGAGAGTTTGCTTCAGTAGGAAGTAAAAAGAGACAGTAACATACAGTTTTTATTTTTTTATATATAAAATGATCAACACATAGAATTTTAAGTTTTAAAGTCAAAAATGTTTATTTTTTTAATCACTCATTTCAGCAATCCCAATTATTATTTTAATAAAAATTCAGGGAACCTTTAAAACTTTATAATATACTATAGTAAAAAAAAATGTAAAAAAAAAATGTTTCAAAGTGACAGCAGAAAATTCAAACTTTTATATACTAAAGAGAGAGAGACTAAGTTTCTCTTGTATGCTACATTTTCATAATTTATTCAGGACTCTATGTAGGGCTCAGGTGAATGCAAATGCAAGTACAAAATCTGGATGTTTACAGGTAAATATTTAACCACTTAATGGTTTTAGTACAGTATATCTACTCCACTAAAAAACGTAATCTAAGCTTCCAGGGAGTAGATATACGTACTATGATGAAATTGCCGCTGTGCGCTCTCTTGCTTGCCATGTGTTTGATCCTGTGCTCATTCTCTATTTTAATAAAGAGACCTACACATAATTTATAATTGACCCCTTACCTCCCACACTCTCCCATAAAAATCCACATGAAACTTTTGCATAAAAAATACAATAAAAAAAATATCAGAAAACCATAAATAGTTGCGTTAGAGACTGAACTTTTTTAATATGCATGTCAAGAGGGTATATTACTGTTGTTTTTTAAATCATGGGCTTAGTGATGGACCCAAAACCTAAAAAAAGCACCTCTATTTCCAATTAAAATATTGGCACCATACAATGTGATAGGGACATAATTTAAATGGTGTAAAAACTGGGGCAAATAAAAAGCATGGGTTTTAGTTATGCGAGCATGTATTATTTTAAAACTATAATCTACAAAAACTGAGAAATAATGATTTTTATTTTCATTTTTTTCTTAATATTACCATTAAAATGCATTTAAAAAATAATTGTTAGCAAAATGTACCACCCAAATAAACCTAATTGGTGGTGGAAAAAGCAAGACAGAGATCATTCTGTCATGATAAGTAGTGGTAAAGTTATTGGCGAACGAATGGCATGAGCGCTGAAATGTGAAAATTTCTCGGATGCATTAGGTGAAAATACACTGAAGGCTGAAGTGGTTAATATAGGTAATGGGTGAAAAGTAAAACACCTCCTATAAAAGTGATAACTGATAGCTGTGCATACTGTAAATGGATGGTAGAAGTGAGAAACACCATATATTGCATTGTATGCAGCATATGATCCTCACTTAATATTCTCAAAATGTCGGTTTCTTCCAATAAATATAGCTAAGAATAATTTCCCTACTAAATAAACACAAAATAAGACATTTTAAAAATAAATTCCCAATATACAGAAGCTAATGAGAACCATGAGAATATTAACGGCATCTTCTCATCCCCTTGTTTTTGTGCAAATCATTCTCCTTACCTATAAAAGCAGCAATTCTCACAAAAGAGACACCACGAGCTCACGCTGGTGATCATTGCTTTTCTTGGGTATTATTTGAAGTGTTATGGTGCTGCAAACTGAATTTCAAATATTGTAAGCAACTGGATCTGGACCAATATTTTCATATCTGCAAAGCTTTCTTCAAGCTGTATCCTCCATATTTCAATGCCCTTATTTCCAGATTTTATGCTAAACACGGCCTTTTCTCTGCTAATGATATCCTGATCTCTTCCACAGAGCATCCGGAAAATATTCACAGTGTATCACTTTTTCCACATTTTGTTATGTTACAGCCTTATTCCAAAATGGATTCAATTAACCCCCCCCCCCCCCCCCCCCCGAATTCTACAAAAAACACCACATAATGACAATGGGGAAAAAGTTTACTTTAGGTTTTGGCAAATTTATTTGAAATAATAATAATAATAAAAACCTTGAGAAATCACATGTACATAAGAACCACTTCCGGATTCTGCAGACGATTATCTACGCCCCTGCAGTAGATAAGCGTCTGCAGTATGTTTGTTTACCGTCGCCGCCACGATCGCCGCACTTCTCCCGTCCGCAATCGCCGCTGTCCTGTCCCTCCGTGATCGGGGAATGCTTCCATCCCCGATCACTGAGTCTGTGATGACTCACAGTGTTGATTAACAAAAATCCCCCCCAGAAACAAAATGCAAACATTTTGTTAGATTTACGAACAAAGAACTCCATAGCGCCATCTTGTGGCCAAAAAGTAAAAATACATCCAAAAACAGTCTAATACACTAACCCATAGGGTAATTAAATAGTTTTTATATATATATATATATATATATATATATATATATATATATATATATATATATATATATATATATATATATTTAACCTCTTCCTCCCCACCCAATAGTAACCAAAATAAAACACTTGTAAAAAAAAAATACAAAAAAAATACACCATTAAAAAAATATATATATATAAATGGTTACCTTAGGGAATTTGTTAATATGTATGTCATTACGGTGGATTTTGTAATTAAAGTCTTGGAATAATTATTATAATATAAAAAACACTAAATGGAAAAATAGACACCTTTATTTCCAAATAAAATATTATCGCCATACTTTGTACTAGGGACACAATTTAAATGTTGTAATAACTGGGACAAATGAGCAAATAAAATGTGTCTGTTTCATCATCAATAGCACATTTTATTTTTAAACTACAATAACTGAATGCTGAGAATGGTCATTTTTTTTTCATTTTTTTCTACTTCTTCCTTGCAAAATACACATAAATAAACAATGGTTAGCAAAAAGTCCTGCCCAGAGAAAGCCTAGTTTGTCCTGCAAAAAATAATATATAGATCATGTCAGTGTGATGAGTAGCAATAAAGTTATTGGAAAATGAAATTGTTCTGGTCCTGAAGGCGAAAAAACCTGTGATCCTGAAGTGGGTAAAGCCTTTGCTTAAAACTTTGTCAAAACACCTTTGGCAACAATGACAGCCTTTTTGAATATGATGCCACAAGCTTGGCACACCTATCCAATTTTGCCCATTCCTCTTTGCAGCACCTCTCAAGCTCCATCAGGTTGCATGGGAAGCATTGGTGCACTCCAGAGATGTTCAATCGGATCAAGTCTGGGCTCTATTTGGGCCATTCAAGGGCATTTACAGAACTGTTCTGAAGTCACTCCTTTGATATCTTGGCTGTGTGTTTAGGGTCATTGTCCTGCTGAAAGATGAACCGTCACCTCAGTCTGAATTCAAGAACGCTCTGGAGAAGGTGTTCCATCCAGGATGTATCTGTGCATTGCTGCAGTCATCTTTCCCTTTATCCTGACTAGTTACTGCCATGGAAAAACATCCTCACGGCATGATTCTGCCACCACCATGCTTCACTGTAGGGGTGTTGTTGGCCTGGTGATCAGCAGTGCATGGTTTCCTCCAAACGTGATGCTTATCATTCACTCCAAATAGTTCAAACTTCGTCTCATCAGACCATAGAATGTTATTTCTCATGAGCTGAGGGTCCTTAAGGTGCCTTTTGGCAAACTCCAGGTGGGCTGCCATGTGACTTTTACTAAGGAGTTGCTTCCATCTGGCCACTAATACACTAATCCATAGGAAAATTATTATTATTTTATTTATTTTAGTATTTTTTAGCCCCTTCCTACCCTACCCCATGGTTACCAAAATAAAACACTAGTGAAAAAAAATTACACATATATATATATATATATATATATATATATATATATATATATATATATATATATATATATATATATATATACATTTTGACCTTAGGGACTTTTTAATATGTATGTCATGAGGGTATATTGCTGTGGCTTTTATAAATAAAGGCTAGTAACTATTATTATAATATAAAAAATAAACACACTAAACAGAAAAAAGACACCTTTATTTCCAAATAAAATATTATTGCCATACATTGTTCTAGGGACACAATTTAAATGTTGTAATAACCAGGACAAATGGGCAAATAAAATGTGTCTGTTTTATCATCAATAGCATGTCTTATTTTTTATAATCTACAATGGCTGAAAGCTGAGAAATTTTGATTTTTTTTCTTCTTCTTTCCTGCAAAATGCATATAAATAATACAATTCTTAGCAAAAAGTACAGCCCAAAGAAAGCCTAGTTTTTCCTGCCAAAACAATATATAGACCATTTCAGTGTGATTAGTAGCAATAAAGTTATTGTCAAATGAATATGAGGAGCGCGATGTGAAAATTGTTCCTGTTTTGAAGGCGAAAAAAACTGTGGTCCAAAAGCAGTTAATATATTTGTAAAAATCTCAAGCAAACTTTTTTTCACATTGTCATTATGGGGTTTTGTGCATAATTCTAAGGAAAATAAATGTATTTATTCCATTTTGGAATAAGGCTGTAGCATACTAGCTACATAATAACATGTTGAAAAAGTGATGTGATTTGAATACTTTTCAGATGCACTCTACCTTAATCACATCTTCCTATTTCTATGTACAAGATGTCATACTTATTTCTCTTGTTCTCTGGAACACTCTCCACACATACTGAACCTACGGTATACCTTTTAATTTAATAGCGAACTGACTTCTCAACCAGATAAGGTAAAAGCATTTGGCAAATTTTATTAAAAATCAGGATGAAGACATCACACAGAAAGATGATGCATATCAGGCAGTAGTACGCCCTTAGTCATGAGCTTTAACGAAAAGCTTACTATTGCCTGACACACGTCTTATTTCTGTGTGATGCCTTCTTCAATACAATTTGCCAAATGTTTTAACCTCATCTGGTGAGCGGTTCAGTCACTATTGCTTTTGGAGATTCGGGCTTGCCTGGCCTGTCTCACAGTGAGGGGTCGGTGCTTAAGTGGCGACTTCCTTGAACTTTGTTACCTTCTATATCAGCTTCGTTATTGGTGATATTACTGATATTCTGCTATTTAAGATTATGAAATGTAGAATTTTGGTGATGTTTCCAAAATTCTACTATTACCTTCCACAACCTTACTTTCACATTGTTTTCCATAGCATTTTAGTAAGGGGGCTTTTAGGACCATTGTAGCCCCTTACACACTCCAATGAGTTCTGGGTCACCATGAGCTTGCTGGTTAGTCTGTACCTCTCGGTGTTACAAGCCCTACTGCATAGAGCCAAATTAATTCATGCCATGCACTGATGAGGATCAAACAATCCAAAACAGTCTGTATGCATGTTGGATTATTCTGGCTCTGTACAAATTAACAAGCGGACACATCATTGCATTCCAGTGGTTCTGGAGGTGTGTTTAGCTTCTAAGGGTAACAATGGTTAATTTGCATTTATTCAGCAGTGATGCACTGGGAGACATCTCAAGCTCACTCCAACCTGAATTATCACAAACTATTTCTGTTTTAAAAAAAGCAAACTTTTGTTTTCCATGTTATGTTGAGGAAACTGTTGATCTTATCAATTTCGCCAGGATGCCTAGGAAAGCCTCATGAAGTAACAGTGAAGGCATCTAATTATATGTATGTCTGCTAAAGAATGTTTCTCCTCAGTACATCAGTATATATAAGCTGTGTTTTTCAGTTTTTGTCAGGAACCAGTCTGACAAAGGCTTTTTATAAGCCAAAGGTTCACTGTTTATTCATCTCTAAGTTAGTCAATAAATGGTACCATCCTGATCCAAAACTCCTTGCTTAAACTAATAACACACACATAATTAAATGTGTCCATGATTTTATTGAACGCACTATGTAAACATGCACAGTGTAGGTAGAAAAAGTATGTGAACCCCTAGACTAATGACATCTCCAAGAGCTAATTAGAGTGAGGTGTCAGCCAACTGGAGTCCAATCAATGAGATGAGATTGGAGGAGTTGGTTACAGCTGCCTTGCCCTATAAAAAAACACACACAAGTTTTGGGTTTGCTTTTCCAAAGAAGCATTGACTGATGTGAACGATGCTTCTCACAAAAGAGCTCTCAGAAGACGTATGATTAAGAATTGTTGACTTGCATAAAGCTGGAAAGGGTTATAAAAGTATCTCCAAAAGCCTTACTGATCATCAGTTCATGGTAAGACAAATTATCTATAAACAGAGAAAGTTCAACACTGCTGCTACTCTCCCTAGGAGTGGCCATCCTGTAAAGAAGACTGCAAGAACATAGCGCAGAATGCTCAATGAGGTGAAGAAAAATCCTAGAGTGACAGCTAAAGACTTACACAAGTCTCTGATATATGTTAACATGCCTGTTAGCAAACTTCAATATGTAGAACACTAAACAAGAATGGAGTTCATGGGAGGATACCACAGAGGAAGCCACTGCTGTGCAAAAAAAACATTGCTGCACGTTTAAAAATTGCAAAAGAGCACCTGGATGTTCCACAGCAGTACTGGCAAAGTATTCTGTGGACAGATGAAACCAAATTTGAGTTGTTTGGAAAAAAAACCCACAGCACTATGTGTGGAGAAAAAGAGGCACAGCACACCAGCATCAAAACCTCATCACAGCTGTAAAGTATGGTGGTGAAGGCATCATGGTTTGGGGCTGCTTTACTGCTTCAGGGCCTGGGCGGATTGCTATCATCAAAGGAAAAATGAATTTCAAAGTTTATCAAGACATTGTGCAGGAGAACGTAAAGCCATTGGTCCACCAGCTGAAGCTCGGCAGCAGAAGATGGGTGCTGCAACAAGACAATGACCCAAAGCATAGAAGTAAATCAACAACAGAATGGCTTAAACAGAAGAACATACACCTTCTGGCATGGTCCAGTCAGAGTCCTGACCTCAACCTGATTGAGATGCTGTGACGTGATCTCAACAAAGCAATTTACACCAGACATCCCAAGAACAATTACTGTATGTAAAGAGGAATGGTCAATAAATACTCCTGACCGTTGTGCACATCTGATCTGCAACTACAGGAAATGTTTGGTTGAAGTTATTCCTGCCAAAGGAGCTTCAGCCAAGGGTTCACATGCTTTTTTTTACCTGCACTGTGAAGGGCCTGTTCAATAAATACATGGAAACATTTAATTACTGTATTTGTGTGGTATTAGTTTAAGTAGACTGTGTCTATTGTTGTGAAAACCAGATTTTATGACCAATTTGTGCAGAGATCCACATAATTCCAAAGGGTTCACTTTTTATACATATAGACATATACAGATAGAAGCCCCCCAATCCCCCCCCCCCCCCCCCCCCCGCCTTTACCAGCAGGATCCAGTTCTTCACAGTTGCACTTTTTCCCATCAGTTCAAGGCTCTTTCTTGTCTGGATTCATCATGCATCGAATAAGTAATTTCCAGTTAGCAACCCAAATGCAACCTGTGTGATCTTCTCTTTTCATTTAATGTAATCATATTTTCCCTAATTCCCTCATACAGGGTTTCTTATGTTTTTATGTAATCCCATGGAACCCTCTTTCTAATTCTGTGCATCACCTTCAAACTTTTTAACACAATCTTCTTTTTAGGCAAGTATACAGTCTGACTTAAAGAGAAACTTTACTGAATTAAATTACTTATTTGTACAATGTTTTGTTTGCTCGATTTTTTGCCCCTTACTTGTGTTTGAAATCCTTAATGTACAGCATAGTACACAATCTATTAAACTGGGATGAGAATGGGGCAGAAAATCAGTATATAAATTCCTGTCTATTATTGATGTTGTTCCATATTAATGACTGGTAATATTTTTTGCTCCTTATCAATTTTTTTGATTATGGACACATTAAATGGAACAAGAATTACTACAATCCGCCTCATAGGATTTCAGACTCCTCGAGGCATAACATATCTGATCTTCTTTCTTTTTCTTGTAATCTACTGTGTGACAGTTTGTGGAAACATTTCTATTATCATCCTTGTGTCCTACGGCAAATCCCTCCATTCTCCCATGTACTTCTTCCTCTCTCAGCTGTCTTTATCTGACATCGTACTAGTAAGTGACATCCTTCCGAACATGCTCAGCATTGTCTTGATGAAAGAGATTGCAATGCCCCTTTCCGAATGTATCGCACAGTTATTCTTTTTTGCCTTCAGTGAATCTACAGAGTGTTTTCTTCTGACCGTGATGTCTTACGACAGATATTTGGCCATCTGTAGACCATTGCATTATACCATGATAATGAGTCATCGGTGTTGCAGGATTATGGCCATCTCATCATGGATTTTGGGTATTTGTGTAGTACTGATTTACACTTTGACCCTTTCAAAATTGCAGTTTTGTGGTCCTAATATTGTGGATCACTTTTTCTGTGATCTTAATCCAGTCCTAGAACTCTCCTGCAGCGATACTACGATTGTAGAAATGGAGACAACATCACTGGGTACCATTTTCCTTATTGTCCCATTTTTTATCATCCTTGCATCGTATATCTGTATTTTAGTCACTGTTTTGGAAATCCCAACTCTTACGGGGAGACAGAAAGTTTTCTCAACATGCAGCTCCCACCTGTCCATTGTTTGCTTATTTTATGGCACATTATTCAGTATTTATTTTGTGCCTAGAGGAGCGCAGTCAAAAAGCATTGCCAAATTATTGTCGTTACTGTACACTGTAGTCACTCCACTGATGAACCCACTCATATACAGCCTGCGGAATAAAGACTTAAAAAATGTAGCATGGAAACTTGTCTGCACATTAAAAAATTGTTCTTAACAGTAACCTGAGGTGAAAATAAACTGATGAGATAAACATTTATATGTATCCTTCTACTAATAAAAATGATTTTTTTTAACCACCCTGGTGTTCTATTTATTGCGCCAGGGTGGTTGTGCAGCACTATTTTTTGAATTTTTATTTTAAAATCATGTAGCTAGCCTAGCGCGTGTTTAAAAAAAAATTACAAAAATCGTCCCACCAGGGCCTGAGCGTCGCCCTCCGGCGGCTTTGTACCACCAAGGAGGTTAAATATCCCTGGGTTTTCTTCTATATTTAAACATGCACAAACTAGGTTGCTTTGCTGTCTATAATCAGTGGCAGACTAAGTGTCCCAGAGTTAGAAAAAGGTCAATAATTCATGTATTTTATCTCCCTCTGCTCTCAGAAGTTGTATTCTGCCAGGGAAAACTTTTAAAGCTGTAATTTGAATATTATTACTGTACATACTCGCATATAAGAATAATTTTTCAGCACAAAAAAATGTGCTGAAAAGTTACCCCCTCAGCTTATATGCAGGTTTTGTTACTGGCAGAGGAGCATAAGGATAGTGCACTAGTGATCCTGCTCTTGCCAGTTGGCTCCCTGCTGTGTCCATGCCCTCCATTCTCTGCAATATGGTGTGCAGAGTGCGCAGTTCAAGACTACCTGTGTCCCCTGGCTTGTGAATTGAAGTGTGCAAGCAACGTGTCAGCAGTGCAATGATCGGGGATACTTCCTGTGTGGCAATCGCTGTCTCTCATATCTATGATGCCATCTAGTGACATCTTAAGACACAGCTGTATCATCCTTGGGGCTCATCTGGCTATGGGGAGGGGGGCTGACTTGCACTGGGGGCACATTTGACTACTGTGGGGGGGAGGGCTATTTATCTCATCATGTCACATTGCCTCGGGTACACTTTAAAGCAAATCTGTGAGATTGGGGAAAGGAAAAACAGATACTTACCTTGGAATGAGGGAATCCTCTGGATCCAAAAGAGGCTTCTCTGTCTCCTCCAATAAGCCATTCGTGAGCAGGGACTCCTGAAACGCAGCCACATTGCGTCTGTACAGTAGCATGGACCCACTGAGGAAAATGAACTGCATTTTTTCTAATAAATTATTTGATTAGATTTTTTTCTTTATCCCCCTTAAACTGTTTTCAATCACTTTGTGTTTGGGGCACCTCCCTTCCAGTTTGTTACTTCATCGATCTGTATTATTACTATTATTTATTTTTAAAGCGACATCATATTTCGTGGAACGGTACAACGTAAGAAATAAACATGAGGTATAAAATAATACAGACAAACAAAGGTTAGAGAGTAATGGATATATTGTGGGAGATGATTTTAGAGGAGGGGTGAAGCAAATGCACGCAGTGTTGACCGGATACCTCATTATCGAGTTTGGTCGAATTCGGATAGTAAACTATCCGAATTCACTCGAAGTTCGATATTCGAGTTAATCGAATATCCGATTCGAACTCGGATATCCTACGTCACTATCCGAGTCTGTATTCAAGTAAAATATTCGAGCTGGCCTTAAATAGCTTTTAAAACTTGTATTGGAGGTCAATGATGCATGAAACCACCTTTTTTATGAAGAAAAACATCAAGTGATTATGTGGTGATGTAGTAGTTATAAAAAAGGTATCAAAAATAGTAAATTAACTTCCTGAAAAGTGTTTGATGAGAAGGTGTGTCCAAAATGGTTGTTGGAAGTCTTCATTTACGTCGTCTTCATCTTCTTATTCTATATCTTCTTCTTCTTCTTCTATATCTTCTTCTTTTTCTTCTTCTTCTATATCTTCTTCTACTCGAATCTTCTTCATCTTCTACTTCTTGTATCTTCTTCAATTATCTTTTTCTTCTTCTATATCTTCTTCGTCCTCTTCTTCTATATCTTCTTCTTCTTCTATATCTTCTTCTATATCTTCTTCTTCTTCTTTTATACCTTCTTCTTCTCCTTCTTCTTCTTCTCCTTCTTCTCCTTCTTCTCCTTCTTCTCCTTCTTCTCCTTCTTCTCCTTCTCCTTCTTCTTCTTCTTCTTCTTCTATATCTTCTTCTTCTTCTTCTTCTATATCTTCTTCTTCTTCTTCTTCTTCTATATCTTCTTCTTCTTTGTTTTCTATATCTTCTTCTTCTTCTTCTTCTTCTATATCTTCTTCTTCTTTGTTTTCTATATCTTCTTCTTCTTCTTCGTCTTCTTCTTCTATATCTTCTTCTTCTTCTATATCGTTTTCATCTTCTTCTTCTATATCTTCTTCTTCTATATCTTCTTCTTCTTCCTCTTTTTCTCTATCATTATATTATGTGTCTTGGTTTTCCTTTCTTTTGTAATATTTTTTTTACTTCATTTGTGGAAATATTTTATTTTAATAACACCATAGTTATGTTTGTGTTGATGGCATAATAGGTAGGTAGTGGCACATTGCAAGCCACAGCGCCTTTTTCTGTGTACCCTGGCGGTGGTAAAACACAGACATCAGCAGGAGGAGGAAGTAGTTGCAAGTTGTAGTGTGGTAATAGCTGGTAGGAGAGTGGGTGGGCAGGTGGCAGGCTGGCAGCAGAAAATAGTTCTTCTTCTGTTCTCCCTGGCAGTGGTAGCAGCACACAGACAGTAGAAGCTCAATGCAGCTACAGGAGGATGAGTAGTGTGTGTCAGGCAGTGTGATGTGACTGACATAATAGGCCCTGGTTCCTAGTGGTGGTACCAGGGCCATAAATAAACAGCATGAGGTTCCAGACAGCGGCTGTGAAGCCCACATTGTGTCCAATACACAATTGGGACAGCACAGTTTTCAACCCGGATACCTCTAAAATAATTTTTTTTTTCAAAATAATGCAGGCAGTGAGGCAGCTATTTTTGAGTGTAATAGCTGGTGGCGCATGGGCAGCAGCACCTTTTAATGTGTTCCCTGGCAGTGGAGACACAGACAGCAGGAAGAAATACAGCAGCAGCAGCAGGTGTAATGTGTGTGTGGCAGACTGGCATTTGGCAGCAGGCAGGAGGGCAGGCAGTGAGACATAATAGGCCCAGGGTCCTAGTGGTGGTTCCAGGGCCGTAAATAAACAGCATGAGGTTCCAGACAGCGGTCGTGAAGCCCACATTGTGTCCAATACACAATTGGGACAGCACAGTTTTCAACCCAGACACCTCTAAAATAATTTAATTTTTTTTTAAATAATGCAGGGCAGGCAGCTATTTTTGAGCGTAATAGCTGGTGGTACATGGGCAGCAGCACCTTGTAATGTGTTCCCTGGCAGTTGAGACACAGACAGCAGGAAGAAATACAGCAGAAGCAGCAGCAGGTGTAATGTGTGTGCGCCACTTCATGTCCCCCTCTCGCCGACAACAGGGGCCAGGAATTCGCCTTCCACCCAAGCCTGGTTCATTTTGAGAAACGTCAGTCTGTCCACAGACTTGTGAGACAGACGAGATCGCTTCTCAGTGACGACTCCACCGGCTGCACTGAAGCAACGATCTGACAGTACGCTGGAAAGGGGGCAGGAGAGCACTTCCAGGGCGTACTGTGCAAGCTCGCTCCAGATCGGCAGGTGCTTGACCCAATACTCCATGGGATCAACAGGGGCAACGCTGTCAAGCCTGCTGAAGGACCCCATGTAGTCAGCCACCATGCGGGTCAAGCGCTGCCTGTGACTGGAGAAGGATGCTGCTGCAGGCACCTCCTCTCTAGTCCTTGGCAGCTCTACACTCATGTAGAGCTCGTTGGTCAGAGACAGCAGGTCTGTGGTGCGCGTGCTCTTGCTGCTGGTGGATGCAGGCACCTGCTGCTGCCTCTGTGCTGGCTGGACAGTGTGGGTGGATGGCTCAGGGAAGGCTTCCTGCAAGCACTCAACAAAGGACAGCTGCAAATCCCTCATTTGTTGCGCACAGTCTCCTCCTGCAGGCAGGAACTGGCTGAGCTTCCACTTCAGACGTGGGTCCAGCATCATGCAGATCCAGATGTCCTCCCTCTGCTTCATCTGGATCACCCTTGGGTCCTTGCGCAGGCACCTCAGCATGTGCGCTGCCATTGGGAAGAGTCTGGCCACGTCTGCTGGCACATCATTGGCAGCCCCAGAGCCGACAGTGCTGTCCTCCTCTTCCTCTGCCTCCTCCACCTCATCCTCTCTCCACCCCCGCACCAGTCCAGCTGCGCTCTGTTGCTCCCCCTCATCAGCAGCAAGGTCAGGGACCTCCACCAACTCCAAGCCCTCCTCCTCAGAGGTGGCCTGTGAAGCTGCCTGCAGCTCCTGCTGGTCCAAGGCTGCCGCTCCCTCTTCCAGCAGTGCATACAGGGCCCTGTCGAGCACACACACCAAGGGGACCCACTCGCACACCATTGCATGGTCCCTGCTTACCATGTTGGTGGCCTGCAGGAAGGGTGCCAGGACTGAGCACACATGCTGCATGTGCCCCCAGTCCTCCGTGGAGATGATGGATGGGAGGTTGGTGGCGGCACGCCCAGTTGCAGTGATGGAGACAACTGTTGCTCGTGCAAGGTACTGGCTGACAGCCTGCCTCTGTTCAACCAGATGCTCCAACATCGCCAGGGTGGAGTTCCAGCGAGTTGGAACATCGATCATGAGCCAGTGCTGTGGCAGGTGCAGCTCCTTCTGCACCTCTTCCAGGCTCGCTATGGCTGCAGGCGAGTGCCAGAAATGATGCACAACCTTCCTTGCCGCCTCAAGGAGTCGGTCCATCCCCTGGTAGGTCCGCAGGAACTTTTGGACTACCAGGTTCAGGACGTGCGCCAGGCAGGGGATGTGGGTCAGGTCTCCCCTACTGATTGAAGCAACCAGGTTTGTCCCATTGTCGGACACCAACTCTCCGACTCTGAGGCCTCTGGGGGTCAGCCAATTCCTCTCCTGCTCTCGGAGTTTGGCCAGGACATTGTTCGCCGTCAGTTTGGTCTTCCCCGGGCTGACCAAATCCAGCAGCGCTTGGCAGTGGCGGGGCTTCACGCTGCTGTTGAGGCGGGGGGTTTGGGCTGGTGTGCCGGAGGATGGAAGTGGATCAGAGGAACTTGCTGCAATTCTGCTGACCCTGCATGGTTGCACCACCCACTGCGTTGTTGCTGCTGCTGCTCTGACAGTGCCCGATGCTGCTCCCCCCTCCTCACCCCCTTCCACCAAGCTGACCCAATGCGTAGTGAAGGACAGATAGTGGCCTGTCCCAAACCGGTGCTCCACGAGTCCATGGTGACGTGGACCCATTGACCCACCGCGTGATCCAGCCCTCTCCCGACATTGGCCATCACAGAGCGGTGAAGTGCAGGGATGGACATGCATGCAAAATAATGTCGGCTGGGGATTGGCCAATCGGGGGCTGCACACATCAGGAGTGCATGCATGTCGCTCCCCTTCTGCACAAGGGAAAAAGGCAGGAGTTTGGAGCACATGGCCCGTGCCAGCAAGCCGTTCAGCTGACGCACGCAACGGCTGCTGGGAGGCAGAACCCTGACCACCCCCTGGAAAGTGTCGCTGAGCAGGGTCTGGCGACACCTTTTGCTGGCACGGGAATCAGTGGAGGGAGCAGAGGAGGCCACTGAGGACTGGCTGCCAGAACAGGCCTCAGTGTCGGCGGCAGGAGTTGCAAAGGGAGGAGGAGCAGTGCGTTGCTGACGCACTCCTGCTGGTGCTGCTGGAGGAGGTGGAGGAGGGCGGGTGGCTGCTGCCGACGGCTTCGCAGTGGTGGCGGGTCTGCCACTGCCAGCTTCTTTCAACTTCATGAACTCCTCATGCTCGTGGAAGTGTTTCCCTGCCAGATGGTTGACCAGAGAGGTGGTGCCAAACGCAGAGGGCTCCTTCCCTCTGCTGAGCTGCTTGCGGCACTGGTTGCAGGTGGCATACTTGCACTCCACATATGGCAGGGTGAAAAAACTCCAAATTGGGGAGGTGAAGTTGCCCCTTCAGCTGGAAGGTGCTGCTGCCACTGGTCTCCCTGTGGTGGTTGGGGGGGGGGGGGGGGGTTCTTGGTGCGGCTGGTGGCACTGGCAGAACTCTCAGCCTCTGGATCAGCACCCTGTGTGGCCTGCATACCACGCCCACTTCTGATCCTGCCTATGCCTGCGTTGCTGATCCTTCTAGCAAGGCCCACAGACGCATCCTCCTCCTCCTCCTCCTCAGAGCTGATGACATCCTCAGGATCTGCCACTCAGTCTCTGTCCTTCACCCTGTCATCATCATCCTCCCCCTCCGCAAACATGTCCTGCTGGGATGACCCCACAAAATCCCCTTCTGCATGCATGGGCTGAGGGACAGTCACCACTGTCTGACTGTCCAAAGCATCATCCCCCAAAGTGCCCATCAGCATTTCTTCCTCCTCCAATTCTGCCGCAACAGCACTCCATAGCTCCGCTGTGCTTGGGGATAACAAGAAGGTGCTGCTGAGTGACAGGGTGCTGGTGTTGCCCGCTGGGGCTGGAGAACTGCACTCCTCCTCCTCCCCCCCAGGCAGTGCTGGGCGGCTGCTGCTGCTCTTGGGAACAGGAGTGGTGGTGGGGGTGGAGGACTCAGTTCCAGAGCTAATGGTGGCCTGCTCATCCACCATCAGTTCCACCACAGAGTCTGCGTCCTTCTCCTCAATAGGACGGCTACGACCTGGCGGTGGGAGGAACATCTGCGCCACATGCTGCTGCTGCTGCGTCTCTGCAGCATTACTCCTAGCTGTTGGGCGGCCAAGGCGTCCACGGCCAGTGGCTAATGGCGGAATAGCCACTGGTGCAGACGCAGAACTGCGCATGGTGGTGATGGTGGCGCGGCTGCCACGCCCACAACCTCCTCTCTTGCCGATGCCCTTGCTGCCCCTGCCCAAACCGCGGCTGCCAGTGCCAGACATCGTATATTTTTAATATTATACAAATGAAAAAAAAAAGTTATGTATAGGCAGATGGGACAAGTGGGGTACTTTAATGGGGTGGGACTGGTGGTGGTGGTGGGTGTGTGAGGTGACGAACAGGTGTACTCTACAGCAGAGATCAGTGTAGCGCTAACGAGAGACGCGTACCCTCGTATGCGACATCACGTAGAGGATGTGAGGTCATAGAAAGGGCGGAAGTACCACAAGGGTACTACCGCTGAACCGCCCGCTGCCCGGCCTCAATGCGTCCTAGTCGGACTCCTCATCCTCACTCACACCACTGCCAGCCAGCCACTGCAGCCTGCCACCGGTGCTATTAACTTTCAGAAAACTTTTTTTATGGGGAAGCGGGCAGAGGGGGGAGCGCTAGCGGAGGGGGTGGGGGGAATTTCGGACACCCCCCCCCCCCCCCCCCGCGATCGGGGCATGCTCCCCCCTTATGTCTGCGACCCCATAGGGGGGCCATATTCAGGCGAACAGGGCCCTGTTCGGCGGGCATTGAGTAGTTCAGGCGAACCCGAACTAAAAAGACCGAACACCATCAGGTGTTCGGCCGAACTCGCACATCACCCGAACAGGGTGATGTTCTGCAGAACCCGAACAGTGGCGAACACTGTTCGCCCAACACTACCCACTGGTAGCAGAGTGGTCAAACAAACAGGAGTTGGCAACAGATTAGGAGATACAGTACAGAATCGTTAGGCAGAGAGCGGAGTCAGAGGTACAAGCAAAAGGTCAACACAGAATATCAAAACAGTAATGGTAACAATCCTATGCTATGTGTGAATCCCCAGGGTCCTGCCGGATCAAACACACCAGGATCTAACTAAGGTCTGAGACAGAATATCAATACAATAATGAAAGTTATTATTACAGCTATCAAAAGGTATGAGTGCTAACACGAAGTATTCGCATGAACAAAGACCCAGGACTGCAGTCCTATAGACGAGCAATATGTCGGGCGGGGAGGCAGACTCAGGAAGTGACTTTTATGGATGAACACACCAATCAGAGAGAAGCATGTAAAAGGACAAGGCAGCCATCTGCATTCACTTAGTCTGCATCTCATAAGTTCATGCATCCCCATGCAAACAGCATAGCACTTGAATTCAGAATAGCAGACCACACCACAATGAAATGCAAATGAGATGCAAATGGACAATTTGTTCATTGTTACATAGTTACATAGTTACATAGTTATTTTGGTTGAAAAAAGACATACGTCCATCGAGTTCAAACAGTATGTGTCAGAAAATCTCTGCAGACAGCAGCCAGCATAGTCTGGCTGCAGTAGAGTCTGAAGACAAAACAGACCTCACAGAGGAGATTATTACTGTGTCCATCACTAATTACAAGCCCATAAATTAAAAATTAACAGTAATATACCCTCTTGACATAAATATTTAAAAAGTCAATCCCTAAGGTAGCTATCTATGTATTTTTTTATGTATTTTTTTTTTCTATACAAAAAAAAGGTTTGTGTACTATGTGAGGTTGTGGAAGGGACATGTTGGTGACTCGGGCTTAACGGGACAACAGCTTGCCAAATAATTCACTCATATTGGTACATCAGCATCATTGTCAGGTGAGATTTTTGTTCGGTTGGCTCACCATCTCTTTCACCTGCATTGTTAAGTGTGCTCTTTTCACTGTTTTTGCTTTCACAGATTTATCCTACCATTGTCCAGATGATCCTCTAGAGCTGCACCATCACAATAGTATTCAATGACAGACTCCTCCCCCCACACATACACTGATCCAGATCACTCCTCCCATATTCACAGGAGTAGATAACCAGCTTTAAAAAAATGTAATGTGTACTGTCTCACGGACAACCTTGGGGCAAAGTGGCAACACTCTTGCCGGGATAACTGTAAAGCCGCAATACTGCTCTAGAAGGATCCCTGGAAAATATACCTACTGTTTGCACTAATAAAAATACAATTTAAAAATATGATGTGGCTACTTTAAAAAGTGCCTCAGGTAAAATTGACTGGGTGTGTCATGACAGGTTCTGTGTTAATGATGGAGGATTGGGGAGGGGGTTGAATACTTATCTGTTCTGAAATTATTCCTCCAGGTAGGGGACCACTCCACCCACCCCCCATAGATGCAGCCTTCCCCTCCCCCCAGCTTAGCACCCACTGCCTAATTGGTGGCTGCCGAACTGAGGTTGGGCAATGGCACAAAAGTGGAGGATTCCAAAGAGTTTTGTGCTTCTTACCTGAGTCTGAGTCTGGACCATGTGGGGCTCCCCACCCTTACTAATACCAGCCCACATAATCCATAACATTGGGCAGGCTGTGGAAGTTAGGGGTGGCAAACCCTCTCCCTGAGCCCTTGTCTATACCATATACACTGGAGGTGGAGCCCCAGATACCATCCCCAATGGGAAATGAGTGTAAGGTACCCCTTACCCATTTCCACAAAAGTTAAAAGTGTTAAAGGCGACCCCTAGATGCCCCCCAGACATATATATACCCCATCTGTTCTTGAGCGCTAAAGGTTTGAAAGAGGCCATGTTAATGGAATGGACAACTATTATTAGGGAAAGGGGGAGGCTTTACAACCTCTATCTTCTAGACACCCACCATACCATGGACCACAGCTTAGGGTGTGTTGCCCTACATGGTCTGGCTATACCAGGTTGCATGGGTGACAAAGTGATAAAGAGGCTTGGGAGGTGGGATGCAAACAATATTTTTTTCAATGTACTTTATAATTGCAAGCAAATAGCAATAGGTATATTTATTAGAGATCCTTATGCAGCAGTATTGTGGCTGCACAGTGATCCCTGGCCAAATCATTGCAACTTTCCCAGAGGTTCCCTGGTGGTCATTTCATACTGCATACATTACTTACCACCAGGAAACCTCAGCAGGAAATTCACTGGGTTGCCTTCCCCATACAGACATGGAGGAGGGTGCAAGATCTGGCATATGAAGGGCTTGATCTTCACCATTAAGCCTATTATTCCTTAGGCACCCTTAAATGATAAGGAGCTTTTTAGAGTAGTTAGATTTGGCCAGCGCATGCGGAACAATATCACATTTGATGTGACCACACACACCCCTCAAGCAGTCACTGCAGAGGGAAGAGGAGGTGCCAAGCTGGACCTAGAACCTGCATCACCCGGGAATGTCCTGTCGCACTCCAGGTCACAGGTGACCTGGGTTCAAACCTTGGCTCTTCTTGTTCAGTAGCAAGGAGACCTTGGACAAGACTCTCTAACACTGCCACTGCCTAGGATCAAAGCATGAACATGGAGGCAGGGACCATGGCAGAGCAGGCTAACACACTCATGTAGCCACCTCATCCCATGCCTCACAGCATCTTCCAGACACTTTCCCCATCACAACCAGGACTTCCAATGTGAAGGCAGAAGTGTAAGGAAGAGGGAGAGTAGCATGGAGCACATCAGTGAAAGGCAGCCACATAGGTGAGTTAACTCCTTCTGCCATGGCCTGTGTTACCCTACATTTTGCACAACTGTTCTCACCAGGGCTGGATTTAGGCCAAGGCAGTTAGGCCATGGCCTAGGGCACCACAGGAGCAAGGACACCAAAGCAGAAGGCTAATCTGGTGCAGCATTTGCATGCTTGCAAATGCTGTAATGCAGGGAGATCAGGCAAGCACCTGTGCACGGTACTCTGCTGCTAGCCGCCTGTGCAGAAGCCACCTTGCTGTCTGTGCACATTTGCATTGTGGCCGGCGGCTATGTACTTGGGCAGCATTGGAGACAGAATGGAAGAGGAAGATTCTGCACTGGAGATGAGTGGAGAAATGAGTGACACTGATGGCTGCTGCGGTATTAAGGCAAGCTGGCTACCTACACTGAAAGGAGGGATTAAGGTAGTCATCTGACTACCTATACTGGAGAGAAAGGAGGGAGGGGTCATCTGGCTACCTTTACTGGGTGGATCATCAGGCTACCTGTACTAAAGGGAAGGGGGAGGGGTCATCTGGCTACCTATACTGGGGGGACAGGTCATTTGGCTACCTATACTGGAAGGAAGGGGTCATCATGCTACATACAGTATACCGAAGGAAGCGGCTGGTGACAGTGGACAGTGGCCTTGGGCAGTAAAGAGTACAAATCTGGCCCTGGTTCTCACACATTCTAAGCCCGTTGTTAACATGTAAAATCTATAGCTTGATACATAGTTGGACTTTCTCAATAGAAGCTAAAGATCTATTACAGCAGCATTTAAGTAAAGCCTAAACAGAGAGGGTTATGAAGGCTGTCAGGTTTCCACTTAAAGCGGAACTGTAGATAGAAAATAAACACATTGTTTCACTTACCTGGGGCTTCCCCAAGCCTCCAGCAGCCGTCCTGTCCCGCGCCGCTTCTCGACGAGCCTCCGTTCTCCCGCTGCCAGCTACTTTCGGTTTCGCCGCCGGGCCACTGTGCCTGCGTGGCTCTGGCTATGCATATCCTTTCTTTGCATTCCCCGCTATTGCAAAAGGGAACACGAAGAAAGGATGCACTTAGCAGGGCTGCGCTGGCCTCGACTTACAAGTCGAGGTACGGGACGGAGCGGCGGCAGGAGAACGGAGGCTCGGGCAGGACCGGCGCGGGACAGGACAGCTGCTGGGGGCTTGGGGAAGCCCCAGGTAAGTGAAACAATGTGTTTATTTTCTATCTACAGTTCTGCTTTAAGGATGATGTTAATTGAAATCTGTTTTGATGCAGATCTAGCAGGCAGGGTGTAGATTTGAATACACCGATGCTGCACATGCTCGTTGCTTTTGTTGCTCCCCCGATCTCGCCACTGTCTCCCCACCACAGCTCACTCGCTCTGCCCTCTCTATAATGGCAGAGCCCTTTGAGTGGGTCAGGAGCCAAATTCATTGGCTCCTTACCTTGCCTATCAATGTAAGCAACTCCCATTGACTTATATTGATAGACACGGTCAGGAGCCAATGAAAGCGGCTCCTTACTGGCTCACAGGAACTCTGCCGTCATAGAGATGGCAGAGTGGGTGGCTGAGGTTCCCGGCATGTGGACGGCGGTTGCGGAGGGCATGTGTGGCGATTCATCGGCATTCATCCTTGTTCCGCCGTTTCTGGTACCAGCAGGCTCTGGTCCTTAAGGGGGCAGAGACTGCTGGTATTTAAGTGGTTAAAAATGCTGCCTGTCGGCATCTATCTGTTAACCCGGTCCTCTTCCTGAAATGCTCTCTAAATCACTAACATGTGAAGTATAATCCAGTGTTAATCGAGGGGCAGAAATGCGGACACCAATCCATCCATAACAGGTGTTCTGAACTTCTGACACAAGATTTATTCTGTTGGCTCCATGCTTGTCCTGAGCCTGTTAATCATAAACTACTGAAGCCAAAAGACCAGCATGACTTGTTGGCAGTCACCATTTTTTTTAATGAATAACGATGGCAGCTTCCACACTCCTATCACTAACGCACCCCGATAATGATTCACAATATTTAAACAAGAATATTGCCAGTAATACAAAGGCATTCTGTGAGTTTATTTCAACACTCCATCTAATTATTAGTAAATTGTTTACAAATTGTTATCTGAAATAAAAATAACAATTAAAAAAAATGGTCTCTTGATACAAATGATAATGAGTCTCAAGATGTTACCAGCAAGCACCGGCAGTCCCAAGAGAATCACTAGGCTTGTGTATAAAAGAACTGGAGCTTGGACTAAATAGTAACAATAATAATATACTATTCCAAAGGCCAACATGTATGGCTGATATATTATCTTATTATTATTAGTGGTAGTATTTGTATACAAATTAACAAACACTGTAAGTATTTAATTATTTTGTATTTGTAAAGCTTTGAGATCTTCCACAGGGTGTTACAAAATATATTGTCTTGTTATTAACTGTCCCTAAGAGGAACTTTCAAAGTTCTACTATGACGACGACTACTACTATTGTCTACTACTACTACTACTAATACTAATACTAATAATTGTCATATTAATTTATGAAGCTGTTCTCCCTGGGGACTCAAAGTGCTGTCATTCTGTGTTCTGCAGACTTGAATCCTAATGAACAGAGATGTGATTTAGCCTTTTCTTAAAGCGTAATATAACCCAGCATTTCAACTTTGCTCTAAAACATTATTTACAGCATATTATATGCAACCAGCATTTTTTTTTACTAGACCAGCATTGGAAGGGTTAAACACAAAGAGAGATACGCAGAAGTTCATTTAGGTACATTTAACTAAATAGAATGTAACAAGTGATAAATGTTACACTCTTTGGCTGTCCTCCAGCTCCTGCACAGTCAGAGAGAGTGAGTCACATACCACACTTAGATACATTTATGTAAACAAAATGTATCTATGTCAGCTTCGGATGTGTCTGCAGAAATCCCCAGGAACTTTAAAGCTCTGTGTGTAACCCTTCCAATGCTGGTCTAGTAAAAAAAAATGCTGGTTGCATATAATATACTGTAAATAATGTTTTAGAGCAAAGTTGAAATGCAGGGTTATATTCCGCTTTAAAGTTGTCCAGAGGAGGGGCCTTTCACATTGATTTCAGAAGTGAGTTCCATAGCGTAGGGACTGCATGGGAAAAAGCCTGTGTGCCAAATGTTTTTAGGAGGACCCTGGGAAAAAACAAATTCATCTTATTCATAGAGGAGGGTGCATGGTGAGGTGTATCGTTCCAGTAGATCTGCTATGTACTTGGGTCCCAAGTAGTTTAGAGCATTGAATGTCATCAGGCAGATCTTAAAATGGATTCTCCATTTTGCTGGCAACCAGTGAAGAGTTCCATACCATAGTCATGATAGTGCTAGGCCAGTTTTAGATGAGGCTCAGGCTAACTCATTTATCTGTTTGCTTGTAAGGTGTGGAAGGAAGCTAGTGTACTTGAAAGAAACTTGTGCAAACATGGGCAGAGCTTATACATTCTGTGCAGGTAATGTTCTGGTCCAGATTTGAACTGCAGGGATACAATGCTGCAGTGTAAAATAACATAAACACATAGACATGACACTGTTTGTCTAAGTGCCCATGTTGTTAAATACATTTTGTTAAAAGCTAATGAAAACTATTTAGGTAGAAACGTTCTAAGTTCTGATTCTCCTTCTCTAGGCATTGCATCAAAGCTACAAAGCTGCATAATATTACCCGATACCTGACTACCTGATGCAGCTTATTGTATATGATATATTATATACTAGCTGGTCGCCCGGCGTTGCCCGGGTATGTAATTGGCTAGTGTTACCTCTGCCCACTTTTTCTAATCCTAACACACAATTACTCAAGGATGACCTAGTTTGTGAGCTTTGCGGTCTTTGGCATCAATAATTGGCATTGAAATGAAATAAATCTAATTGGCTGTGGCTCCACTCCTTTGAAAATCAATAGGTAAATTTTGATTAGCTTTTGTAGGCTCCACCCACTTTTATGAATATTAATCCCAGTCACCCAGTGACCAACTGTGCAAAGTTTAAGAACCCTGCCATTGACAGTGTAAGAAAAACAAAAGTTTGCTTTCTTAAAACATAGAGAATTTGCAATAATTCAGGTTGGAGTGACCTTAAAATGTCACCCAGCGCATCACTGTTGAATATATGCAAATTAACCATTGTTACCCTTAAAAACTAAACACACCTCCAGCATTGCTGGAATGCAATGATGCGTCATTTTGTTAATTTGTACAGAGCCATAATAATCCAACATGCATACAGACTGTTTTTTTTTTTTTTTTTTTTTTTTTTTTTTTTTAAAAGCCTTTCAGATTAAAATCACTTAAAAACCAGCCCTCACACGGATCTCTCCATCAGGTTGGCAGCGATCTTGCCCTTCCTTCACTGTTCAATCATCATGCCGGCTTTTATTAAGTCTGTTCTTTATCAATAAAAAGAAAACAAAACATTTTAGAGCAATGAGCTCCACTCCTTTTGCTTCCACAATTCTTGTGCCTTCTCCTCTCCAACACCTTTTTTTTCCGCCAGGTACACCACATACAATCTTGCTAAGAAAATATTGCACACTGCTTCAAGTGACAACTCCTCCTTCTGGAATACTATTAAGTTTCTTATATCCCACAAAACTTCCTTAAGTACGGAGAACACAATCCACCCCTTCCTATCCTTCTCCTTTGCACCCAGTGACACTCCACCCATCACCATTGAAAGAGATGTGACCCTAACCTCCACCACCACCTCTAAAAATTTCCTCAACTTCCTCTGAAAACCCTTTGCAAAATCACAATCCCAAAACACGTGGTCCACATCCTCTTCCCCTCCACACCCTTCTCTTGGACACCTTCCTGAGGGAGTCATACCCCTCAATTTGCAAAAAACCCTAGTAGGGAGCGCTGACACCAGAGCCATCCAGACAACATCTTTTTGCCTGTTTGTTATTCCTTTAATACACATTCTTTTCCATACTGTCTCCGCTTGTGCACTTGTCATTCCTTTTATATAACATATTATATCATTTCTTGTGATCCATTTTTTTATATTCTGCTTGTTTATGTCTGTTAAGGCTGCTCCTGCCATATTGAAATTGTCCAGAAGTCCTTTAACTTTTTGGTAGCATGATGTAGTAGTGTATGCAACAGGCTTGCTCAAATCCTTAGCGACCCATCCCAACCTGTTCCACAACCATCCTCCCAAGTACCTCACAAAATCCTTCACCCTCCCCTCTGACTCCAACACTCTACGGACAGACACCAGATAGTGCAGAGACAAAAAGGAAGCAACATCAGGGAAGTCCCAACCACCCAGAGACACACCCTTGTGAACCGTCACCCGTGCCACCCTCTCCATCTTTGAACCCCAGAAGAAGACAAACAACATTCTCTGCACCTCTTGCATCCACCTTTTGCCAGGAGGCAAGACCAAACAAAAATACAACAACAACGGCAATATCACAGCTTTCACCACCAACACTTTCCCTGAAAAGGACAACTTCCGCAACCTCCACAAATTCAACTTTCTTACCACTTTTCCTTTCACCTCATCCAAAGTCTTTCTACCTTTCATCTCTGCATCAAACACCACACCCAACACCTTGATCTCCTGACTCACCGGCACTTTCTCCACTTTCAAAGGTACAGGCCTCCCAAAGGAAACCAGTTGGGACTTCTCCCAATTCACAGCCATTCCAGACATTCCACAAAACACCTTCACATGCAAATTCACCGTGTCAATATCAGCCTGAGACCCGCCCACAAATGACACATCATCCATATAAGCCAAATACTTCACCTGCTCTCCACCACCACCTGGCACAACAAACCCTTTCACCACTTTATCCCGCTGGACATACCTCAGCAAAGGCTCCACCACACAAATAAAAGCCATAGGCGACAGCGGACACCCCTGCCTGACTCCGGACAAAACGGGGAATGACCTGGACAAAACCCCATTTACCAAGACTTGGCTCGAAATTCCAGTGTAAAAACTTCTAATAACTTTTAGGAGACAATCAGGGACCCCTAATTTTGCCATCACCCCGAACAGGAAGGAGTGTGATACTCTATCAAATGCCTTTTCCAAATCGATACCCTCAATGACCATCGGCACTTTATTTTCCTGTGAAAAATGTATCATGTCCCTTAACAAAACCAGGTTATCGACGCTTCTTCGACCGGGGACCGCACAGGTCTGCCCCTCTCCAATCATAGTTGCTATCACACTCCTTAACCTGTTTGCGACCAATTTCGCCACTATCTTGTAGTCCACATTCAACAGCGAAATCGGCCTCCAATTTTTTATCAATTTTTTGTCTCCTTTCTTATAAATCAGGGTGATGACTCCCTCCCGCATTGATGGGGACAACCGTCCAGAAGAAAAAACCTCCTGGACCACCTCCACCACTTCCCCACCAATGATAGGCCAGGCCCACCTAAAAAACTCCACTGGGAGCCCATCCTTGCCTGGAGTCTTGCCTGTTTGCATGGCACCCACTGCCGCCCATACCTCCTCCGTGGCCACCGACTCTTTCAACTGCTGCACCTCCAACGGATCCAAACACTCCTCCAACACCTCTTCACAATACTCTTCCATCTCCACATCCGACACAACATTTCCTCCTCCATACAAATCCACATAAAACTTCTGCACCTCTTCCACCACCTCAGAACCAACCACTTCTTTCTCATCCACCACCACTGACTCTAACACTTCCCTACTGGACACCACCTTCTTAAAGAAGAAACGGGAGCAAGACTCCCCCTCTTCCAAATCTCTCACTTTCGCCTGATACACAATCCTCTTCCCACGTTCCATCAACATTCTCTTCATTCGCTGTCTTGCCTCCTCCAACTCTTCCTCCACCTCATACCCCCATACCTTCATCTTCACCAGATACTGCAATCTCACTTTCCACCTTTCTTCCTCCTCTCTCTGCAAACACCTCTTCTCATACGCCAGATTCCTGAAAAAGCCAGAAATCCTCCTCTTCACCCAATCCCACCATTCCAACAAATCCACAAAACCTCTCTTCCTGCGCACCCATCCTGCATATTCCACCCTAAATCTTTCAAGTACATCCACATCCTCCAACAACTCCACATTCAACTTCCAGACTCCCTTCCCAAACACCACTCTCTCCGACGCTTCCAAGGAACAAAGAATGGCTCTGTGATCAGAAAAAGTGACCTGGTGATAAGAGACAGCAGAAACCAACACATACCTAGAAAGTAAAAAGTAATCTATGCGTGACTTAACCGTGCCCGTATCTGAAAAGTAAGTATATTCCCTGTCCCTACTGCCTGCCGCCAAAGCTGCATCCTGCAGTCCAAAATCTGTCACAATCTGGTTGAGGATCCTACTGGTGGAGTCCAGCTTGGTCTCTCCTGACCCCACTCGATCCCCAACCGATCTTATACAGTTCAGATCGCCGGCCACAGTGGTCTTAATGCGGCCTGGCAGATTGAACTTGAGCACCTCCAAAAACTCCGCCCTCTCTTTCTTGTCTGCAGGAGCGTAACAGTTAAAAAGACGGTACTGGGAACCAAAGAAATCAAAATTCACAACCATCATCCTTCCCGGAATGATGACAGCATGTGACAAAACCTTTATGCCTGGGTTATTAAACAGCACGCCAATGCCCTCATTCCTACTCTGGCAGGCAGGGGACCAGATGGCATTGCCCCCTGCCCATTCCCCAGAGCCTGGTACCGTCTTCAATATACACTCCTGCAGACAAAAAATATCCGCCCTAAAATTTGCGAGGTCCTGCAGGACTGCAGCCCGGCGGTATGAGGAGCCAATCCCCCTCACATTTACAGACAGCAGGGACAGCACCATCACCAAAAGACACCACGTGTTATGCACCCTACACTCAGCCATCATCACTTCTTGGATGCCCTGGGACTCTTCCTTAAGCCCACTGTAGCGGGCTCCTGCTTTCCTTTTCTATTTCTCTTCCTTTTTTGTTTCTTTGACTCCGCCATATTCCAGTCCTCTGGACCAGAATCTCCAGCAGCACTCGGCCCAGGCACCTCTGGGTTAATCCTCCTAGCTGGTTTGGTGTTTTTCCAGCTAGGGGGTACAGGAGACTGCGTCATATCAACTTTTAACTCTCCCTCAGAAATGTCACTGACAATACGCATTTTTGACACATGGGTGTCATCACTCTCTGATTCCGTCACAGGCTCTTTTCTTTCCTGATAAGGTGGTGGATAATCGCTGTCACTCTCTTCTATCACCACCTCTTTCTCCCCTTCCACTTTCCCAGGGTCAGTTATGTCCATCTCACTCTCCTCCTCCTCATTTGCATAACCTCCTCCCACCTCCTCTGACATCATGCTGGCCGATTTCCCTCCTTTATTTGAATTTGGGGAGCCGTTTTTTTTGGAGAGAAAAGAGGGAGTCCCCTGCTGGGATCTCCCCACAGCAGTGTCAGCCTTTATCTTTTTCCCTGCGCTTTTCACAGGGCTGGAATGTGCTGGCAGAGTCTTCTGCGAGAGAGCAGAAGAAGGGGTGGAGTCAGGATTGTGCAGGGGATCAGCTGACTGTACAGCTGTTTCCCCACCTGCATTCCTCTCGTTCTCGCCGGCTGAGCCGGCTCCAGGGACTGTGGCACTACTGCTCCCAGCGGACCTGCGGCTACTAGCGTCCATGGCAGGCCACTGGGAGTCTGTGCAGACATCAGGCACCTCTGCCTGGCTGATGAGAAGCACAGGGGAGGCTTCGGTACTGGTGGCAGGGGTCAGGGAAGCCTCAGCATGCTCTCCAGGCTCACGCTGCGGGTCCCGCTCAGCAACAGCTGAGCTGGTGACGTCACTGGCATCGGGGGAATCCCGCTCTGCTTGAGAGCCGGGCACATCTTCGGGGAGCTGCTCTGGGGGGGTTTCCTCCACAAAATCTCTCTGCACAGCCCCAGCCTGACTCTCCACAGCGGGGGGACTCGGGGCAACCTCAGTCACAGCACATAAATCAGCTTCTCCAGTCCTACTCGCTGCAGACACGGCAGCCGCAGCCTTCTTGCAGGCAGGACCGGCAACATTCTGCACATCACAGGGAAACTCTGCAGACAGAGGCACGGCGTCCTCTTCACCCCCACTCCCCACAGCATCATCATTTTCATTCACATCCTCGGCAAGTTTCCTTTTTTTAACTCGCTGCGGCTTTTGCACCTCCTCTGCCTGCAGCATCTGGGAATCAGTCACATCATCCACAGGGGGGACAGGGGGGGTCTCTGCAGCGGTTGGGCCCGAATGACACACACTGGTGCCCTCTCCAGCTGCATCACCAAAGGGAGGCTCAGTAACAGCCTCAGGGTCCCGGGGCTCCACATGGGGAGCCAGTGACCTCCTCCTTCCCCTGCTGTATGAACCAGCTGCAGCAGCATACGTGTAAATCCTTGTTTTGCCACGCTTTTCACAATCTTTGGCCAAGTGGCCAGCCAAACCACAGAGGTCACACACTTTCACCTTCTTACAGCTGGAGCCAGGGTGCACTGGCTCCTTGCAATGTCTGCACCGCTCCTCAGAAACACAACTTCCGGCTCCATGCCCGAACATATAGCACCTCCGGCAGTAGAGAGGCTGCCCAGGATACGTGACATAACCTCTCTCCCCAGCAATAGAGAAAACAGGGGGCGGGTGAACTACATCATGCCAGCAACCCTCCTGTCTCTTGAACTTCACAAAAAACTTCATTTTGCTTCTGTAAACACCAATATGGTTATATATTTTTTCAGCATAACTTACATCCTCAAAATATCTGAGCATAAACAGCCTGACCACATCTGGCTCCACGAATGGATTGTACATATGCACATAAATCTGTCTCGCCTTTTCATTAAATAATGGCGTGACTGACTCCAACCAATTAACATAATCTTCCCTGCTCTCTCTATAATCTGCCAGCACTTTTAGCGCATCTTCCTCATTATGCATAGTAACATCATAGGCCCCTTGTCCTGGAAAATCTTGTATTGCGAACATCTTGCTCTTATTCAGCTTCAACCCCTCCACCAGTACCTTATCGATGAACGCCTTTGGTCCATGCTTCCTCCAATCCGTCTTTACTACAAAGCGAACTGAGTTCCGAAGTTTTGGCATGCCTCCTCCACCTCCTCCACTCGACGCAGCTGCCATCCTCCCCTCGTTTATCCAGGGCCCCCACAAGGAGGACCCTTAGAATACCTCTCGTACCAAGACCAAGTATACTGTTTTGGATTGTTTGATCCTCATCAGTGCATAGCATGGATTAATTTGGCTCTATGCAGTAGGGCTTGTAACACCGAGAGGCACAGACTAACCAGCAAGCTCATGGTGACCCAGAACTCATTGGAGTGTGTAAGGGACTACAATGGTCCTAAAAGCTCCCTTACTAAGATGTTAAGAAAAACAAAAGTTTGCTTTCTTAAAACAGAAAGAATTCACGATAATTCAGGTTGGAGTGAGCTTCAGATGTCTCCTAGGGCATCACTGCTGAATATATGCAAATTAACCATTCTACCCTTAGAAGCTAAACACACCTCCAGTGTAACAGTGTATGGCTGCAGTTTACATTGTCCAGTGAAATTTGTATTTGTCTCCGCCCCCTTTTTGGTTATGGGAATAAAAAGTATCCTATACTTTATTCCAGATAATGTACTATGTGTGTGCCAAATTTCAGTTTACATTCTAGCAGTGAAATTTGTATTTTTCTCCACCCACTGATGTCCTAATGTTTCCCGGGTATGTATTTGGCTGCTGTTGGCTGTGGCCACTTTTTCTAACCCTAACACACAATTGTCAATAGTCAATTACCAAGTTTGTGAGATCTGTGGTCTTTGGCATGAATAATTTTCATTGAAATGAAACACATCTGATTCGCTGTTTGTGGCCCCACCCCTTTTCTAAATATTTAACCCCAGTCACCCAATGATCAACTGTACCAGGTTTGAGGCTTGTGCCATTAACAGTGCAAAAATGGCAGCAATTAAATATTTGCCTTGAAAATCAATAGGTGAATTGTGATTGTTTTTTTGTAGGCTCCACCCACTTTTCTGAATATTAATCCCAGTCACCCAGTGACCAACTGTGCAAAGTTTTAGAACCCTACAATTAATAGTGTAAGAATGGCTGCAGTTTACATTTTCCCAGTGAAATTTGTGTTTGTCTCCACCCACTGATGACTTGGCATTGCCCGATTATGTATTTGGCTGGTGTTGGCTGTGCCCCCTTTTCCTTACCCTAACACACAATTACTCAATTACTCAATGACTAAGTTTGTGAGTTTTGCGGTCTTTGGCATCAATAACCTGCATTAAAATGAAACAAATTCAGATTAGCTGTGTGTAGCTCCACTCTTTTATATAAATTTAAACCCCAGTCACGCAATGATCAACCGTACCAGGTTTGAGTCTTGTGCCATTAACAGTGCAAGAATGGCAGCAATGAAATATTCCCCTGATAAATCAATAGGTAATTTTTGATTGTTTTTTGTAGGCTCCACCCACTTTTATGAATATTAATCCCAGTCACCCAGTGACCAACTGTGCAAAGTTTGAGAACCCTACCATTATCAGTGTAAGAATGGCTGCTGTTTACATTTTCCCAGTAAAATTTGTATTTGTCTCCGCCCACTTATGACCCTGCGTTGCCCGCTTATGTATTTGGCTGGTGTTGGCTGTGCCCACTTTCCTAACCCTAACACACAATTAATCAATTACCAAGTTTGTGAGCTTTGTGGTGTTTGGCAACAATAATTTGCATTGGAATGAAACAAATCTGATTGTCTATTTGTGGCTCCACCCCCTTTCTGAAATTGAACCCCAGTCACCCAATGATTAACTATACCAGGTTTGAGGCTTGTGCCATTAACAGTGCAAGAATGGCAGGTTTGAGGCTTGTGCCATTAACAGTGCAAGAATGGCAGAAATATTCCCCTTGAAAACCGACCAACTGTGCAAAGTTTGAGAACCCTACCATTAACAGTGTAAGAAAAACAAAAGTTTGCTTTCTTAACACAGAAATAATTTGCGATAATTCAGGTTGGAGTGAGCTTGAGATGTCTCCCAGTGCATCACTGCAGAATATATGCAAATTAACCATTGTTACCCTTAGAAGCTAAACACACTTCCAGAACCGCTGGATGCAATGATGTGTCAGCTTGTTAATTTGTACAGAGCCATAATAATCCAACATGCATACAGAATGTTTTGGATTGTTTTGGATCCTCATCCAAATGTTTTGGATCCTCATCAGTGCATGGCATGGATTAATTTGGCTCTATGCAGGAGGGCTTGTAACACCGAGAGGTACAGACTAACCAGCAGGCTCATGGTGACCCAGAACTCATTGGAGTGTGTAAGGGACTACAGTAGTCCCAAAAGCCCCCTTACTAAGATGTTAAGAAAAACAAAAGTTTGCTTTCTTAAAACAGAAACAATTTGCGATAATTCAGGTTGGAGTGAGCTTGAGATGTCTCCCAGTGCATCACTGCTGAATATATGCAAATCAACCATTCTACCCTTAGAAGCTGCAATTTACATTTTCCAGTGAAATTTGTATTTGTCTCTTTTTGGTTATGGGAATAAAAAGTATCCTATACTTTATTCCAGGTAATGTACTATGTGTGTGCCAAATTTCATTCAAATCCGTTCAGCCGTTTTTGCGTGATCAAGTAACAAACATCCAAACATCCAAACATCCAAACATCCGAACTTTCCCATTTATTATATTAGTAGGATGTATGTATATATATAACTTGTTAAAGGGGAACTGAGAAGAGAGGTTGCCATGTTTATTTCCTTTTAAACAATACCAGTTGCCTGGCAGCCCTGCTGATCCTCTGCCTCTAATACTATTAGCCACAGCCCCTCAACAAGCATGCAGCAGATCAGGTGTTTTAGACTTTAAAGTCAGATCTGACAAGACTAGCTGCATGCTTGTTTCTGGTGTTATTCAGATACTACTGCAGAGAAATAGACCAGCAGGGCTGCCAGGCAACTGGTATTGATTAAAAGGAAATAAATATGGCAGCCTCCGTATACCTCTTACTTCAGTTCCCCTTTAAAGCCAATGGGTACTGCTATCAAAACAAAAAAGTCAGATACTCACCTAAGGAGAGGGAAGGTTCGGTCCTAATGAGCCTTCCCTCTCCTCTCCCGGTGCCTTCGGTGCTGCGCTGGCTCCCCCGTTCGCGTCCGCCGCTGCCGCAGGGTCTTCGGAGGTCTACGGGAGCGCTCGGGCTTCCAAAGACTGGCCTCTCCATACTACGCACGTGTGATTGCGTCATAGAGGACGCTCGCACATGTGTAGTATGGAGCGGCCCGAAACATCCATTCGGCAGTGGAAGTGGCAGTATTTGACCGAACTGGTCGAATACTGCTACGGGGGATCCTGCGCGGGACCGGGCACTGGGAGAGGAGAGGGAAGGTTATTAGGACCGAGCCTTCCCTCTCCTTAGGTGAGTATCTGACTTTTTTATTTTTAAAGCGGTAAACATTCACTTTAAGTATGGTAGCCCTCCATAGCCTCCAATTAGAATCTATTTTTACTGATCCAACGTAAGGAGGCCACAAACCATACCGTTTTTTAAAAAGGTATTTTTATTTTTTGCATTTTTGTTCAGCAAGCCAGCAAAGTTAGCAGTTAGCTTTAGTGAAGTGGAACAAAGCTTTCCAATGACTTAAAGCAAGTATTGTTATGCTTTTTAGTAGTTATTATAGTTTCTTGTTTTTATATTTGTTTAGTCCTGTAAACATCATGGAAAATGCTGAGTGGTATCATTTTAGCAATAATGCATGGAGTTTAACTTTTTATCAATAGAAAGTACACTTGAAATATGTCCAGACATTGGAGAATTGTGACATCAAAACTACGTATTATCTAGCAAATGGGTGAGAAACAGAACATTTTAAAATGCATGTTTTTTTTGTTTGTTTATTTTTTATTATTATTATTATTGTTTTATTTTGCTTTTGTTTTTTACACCTACACATGTGCATGGTTATTTTTTCAGCAGAGGAAAAGGCATTGCTTTGCAAATCTTCTCTATTGCCAGTATACAGTGCCCAGACTTGGTGACTGATAACTAGGCCATATTGCACATGCTAAGCGGTGTTTCTTACTCTTACAGACATCTGTAACTATGAGTAACTGATTGAATTGAATTAAACTGAATTAAAAATGTACCAAAAAGTAGGTGAAAAAATACTGCCAAAATTATTTTGAGTATTTTCTTGATTGTTGGTGCTTTAAAAGGCATGTTATTAATAAAATGTGAAATATTACCTTGGTCAACCCGCTCCCGACCGCCTCACCCCGATCAGCGGTGGGAGGGTGGCACTCCAAGGTCTGCCAATCGCCGATTGGTGTCATCTTGTCGTCCTCGTGAGATTAGCAGGAAATGAGCGCTCACTCCAGTGAAAGTTCTTTGCACTGCATGCAGCGGGGGTTAGAGAGCAGCCTGCCAGCCGTGAACAATAATTTTTAATTCTGATTCTGATTAAAATAATTTGAAAACACCCACAATACATAATTAAACTAAAACTGTGAAAGTTTGACTATTCTGTTGATTGAATGAATATTAGCGTTAATGAATAATAACATTCATACGTAGTAATGATTTTTTCTTCAGGGCATGGATGAAAAGAATGTGACCTTTATAACCGCGATCCACCTGTTAGGGTTTCGGACTCCTCAGTGCATATTATTTTTGATATTTTTTATTTTTCTTGTGGTATATTGTATGATAATATGTGGGAACTGCCTTATCATTGTACTGGTGCTCTACAGCAAAACGCTCCATTCCCCCATGTACTTCTTCCTCTCTCAGCTATCTTTATCGGATATATTGCTGGCAACAGATATTCTTCCCAATTTTCTGCATGTTATTCTAGTTGACGGGACTTCAATCCCATTTTTTTACTGCATCGTACAATTTTATTTCTTTGGTGTGGCAGGAACTCTGCAGTGTTTTATCCTGACCGTAATGTCTTATGATAGATATTTGGCCATCTGTAAGCCTCTGCATTATACCTCAATAATAAACCACCAGGTTTGTTGCATAATAGTCGTTATATGCTGGGCTTTAAGTGCATTAGTGATCTTGGTTCACACTTTATACATACTGACATTGACATTTTGTGGTCCAAATATCATTGACCACTTTTTCTGTGATCTTGATCCACTCTTAGAACTCTCCTGCACTGATACTACCACAGTCCAACTCGAAGCAAAATTACTGAGCACAATATTTATTTTTATCCCATTTTGTGCCATCACTGTATCGTATGTTTATATTATTCTCACTATTTTTGAAATCCCATCAATTACTGGTAGACAGAAAGCTTTTTCCACATGCAGTTCTCATCTGAGTGTTGTGTCCATGTATTATGGCACGTTGGTTTGTGTTTATTTGGTGCCAAGAAATGGAAAGTCATGGAATATTACTAAATCCTTGTCTCTACTATACATTGTGGTCACTCCGCTGCTGAATCCAGTTATTTACAGCCTGAGAAATAAGGACTTGAAAACATCTCTAAGAAAACTCACCAACAAATATTTGCACTTTCAGTTCAGATGATTAAAGCGGAATATAACCCAGCATTTCAACTTAGCTTTGAAAGATTGCTTACAGATTAGAAACTATTATGCCAGATTTTTTTTTTAAGCAGAAATTCACTGAATGGGTTAAACATGACATTTTAGTGCTGTAGTCAGCTATGAGTCCACATCCCTGCTTAGGTTTAGTTACAAATGTATCTTTGTTTGGAATGCAAATAGATACATTTGTAACTAAACCTAAGCACGGAGGAGGATTTCTAGCTAAATGCAACACTAAAATGTCATGTTTAATCCATTCAGTGAATTTCTGCTAAAAAAAAAAAATCTGGCATAATAGTTTCTAAGCTGTAAGCAATCTTTTAAAGCAAAGTTGAAATGCTGGGTGTTAGACCGCTTTCAAGAAGCTTCAAATCTCGTAAATCAATTCCACAAAACTGAAAAGGTCAATTGGATTCAAGATTTTTAAAGAGATGAATTTAATGATGTTAAATCAACCAAATACATTGACTGTCAACAACTGTTACTGCTATGGGATGAGAAGAAGGAGTTTCTCACCTGATCATTTCTTGTCCAACTGCCCTTTGGGCTGCACTTTCTTGTTCTAGCCTAAGCCACACACATGGAGAACTTTACCTCTGGGTTAGTGAGAATCTCATTAAGCAAGATTAGGGCTGATTCACCGTGAAACTTTTTAAATTGTGCTTACTCATCTCTCTACTGCCTTCTCCTAAAGAACCACTCTCACCTTCATAGGCAGATGGGAGACTTTTGTGGAATGTTACTAAGGAGGCAGTTAAAATAAGAAATTATTTTATGTTAATGGCTAAGGTGGCCATTATCAACAGTAGCAACATTGGGGTCTCAAAACAACTCTCAAAAAGCACAAAGAAAATGTGTAACTTACATTTTGCTGAACAGAGAGGAGAACGCCAGCGCATACTGCTAAGGCTGCATATGAAATGACCACCAGCTCAGCGTGCAGCACCTAAATAGATTTTCTGCACACTTCGCATTCAATTTCAGGTGCAGCCTTAGCGGTATGCGCTGGCGTTCTCCTCACTGTTCAACAAAATGTAAGTTACGCACTTTCTTTTTGCTTAGCTGCTCCCAAGGTTTTAAATTTAGGTTAGGTCACTTGCCCGGAGGTTTGCCTCACCGTGGCGCAAGTGTCTAGTACATTATACTTTGGATGCAAACCATATTGGAAGCTAAAGTTCCTCCTAGTTTATTAAATGTTAGCACTTGTCTTGGATGCAGGGCATGCATTTTTCAGTTTGGCAGAGGCGGTGTATGCCTGTGCGATTAACCATTCAATTGCAACATGTGTTTAGGGATGCACAGCCTTTCCCCCCCACCTTGTCTTAATATTATTTTTTAAGTACAGTTTCCAGTAAATACAGAGACAACTAAAAAAAATCCATTATAAAACTTAGACAAACAGTTGCTTATCTGTGAAAAATGCAGTAGGAGTTATTTTACTTTGAAACCAAAGCTCCAAGCTAGTATAATATTTTCTACTTAAATATTGTTGGCCATGTTCTCCTGCCTATCCTACTTCTGTATCATTTTCCCCTTGGTATCAGTATTCTGTAAAACACTTGATGCTTAATTTAAACTTATCCCTGACTTTTAACTAATCCTGTCAGCATTTATATAGTCTTTGTTATAGAGGACAATTTACAATTGATTGGCTGTGATGATGGTTCCTGTAGGACCACAGGATTATCTAAGAGATAAAGAGAGACCTCCTAGGGTTTTTCTTTAGAAAACCCTAAAAAATGACTACCTCCCAAAAGAGGTGTAAAAAAAAAAACTGCTAACAACCACAACAAGGGTGAGGCTCTTGCGTATATAATACAATAAAAAAACTGTCTAAAAAGGAGAGGCAGTGTTGGTCTTACCTCTCAGGCCAGCAGTACTGGGAAAAGTTTTTTCAAGCACAATGAAGTGCGGTCCGGGGTTAGTTGAGGAGCAGAAATGCAGATCTAGTTCTGTATAATGCCTGAAGAAGAAACTTACTTTTTTAACTACTTGCCGACCGCACACTCATAACGTGCGTCGGCAAAGTGGCAGCTGCAGGACCAGCGACGCAGTACTGCGTCGCCAGCTGCAGCCTAATTAATCAGGAAGCAGCCGCTCGTACGAGCGGCTGCTTCCTGTCAAATCACGGCGGGGGGCTCCGTGAATAGCCTGCGGGCTGCCGATGGCGGCTCGCAGGCTAGATGTAAACACAAGCGGAAATAATCCGCTTTGTTTATATTTGTACGGCGCTGCTGCGCAGCAGCGCCGTAAGGCAGATCGGCGATCCCCGGCCAATCAGCGGCCGGGGATCGCCGCCATGTGACAGGGGACGTCCTGTCACTGGCTGCACAGGACGGATAGCCGTCCTGTGCAGCCCCGATCACCGGGGGAGGCAGCAGGTAGGAGAGGGAGGGGGGAATTTCGCCGCGGAGGGGGGCTTTGAGGTGCCCCCCCCCCCGCCACCCACAGCAGGCAGGAGAGATCAGACCCCCCCAGCACATCATCCCCATAGGGGGGAAAAAAGGGGGGCAATCTGATCTCCCTGCCTGCACCCTGATCTGTGCTGGGGGCTGCAGAGCCCACCCAGCACAGATCAATCAAACCAGCGCTGGTCCTTAAGGGGGGGTAAAGGGTGGGTCCTCAAGTGGTTAAAGCTACAAATGAGGGTTATTGAAATTCAGAAACCCAAATTCACTCATCACCACACTTCAGCCCCCAGAAATGTGCACAGGGTCAGGGGGAGTTCACTTATTTGTGTTTCATGTTGCACTTTACATGATTCACGTGGAGCACATTGTAAAGTGCAAATAGGTGAACTCCCCCTTGCCCTGTCCATTTGTCAGGGTGCTGAAGTGTTGTGACGGGCAAATTCTAGTTTCCGAACCTCAATAACCAGAATTTGAACACCAACAACAGTCTTGTTGCTAGCAACATGACTGTGCCACTTCAGCCATGAACTGTCACCCCAAGTAATTGAGTCTCAATCCCTATTGGGTGACAGTCCTCATATGTGTGTGAAGTTACGTGCACTCGTGCCATAACCGTTGGCTGAAACAGCCGATAACAACCATTTTAGCCAATTGTTATGTGTGTACAGAGATCACCAATCAATATTGCTAAGGCATTACTAATGATCTATTTTAAGTGACCCCCATTGCCTGACCATGACTGATCCAAATGCTATTTTCAACTCCTGCCTACTGATTAAAACTGTTCCATCATCCACCGATGGTCATCCACCCACCTCCATACGTAGCAACAGAACACATTGCTAGCCTCTAGGAAAGTGCCTGTACAGCGTTGTTTCCCAAACTATTGGCTGAGGGATAATTTCCCAATCCACGATGGGTGACAATTCTCGCATGTGTGTACTTAGTTTAAAGTGGTCTAACACCCAGCATTTCAACTTTGCTTTAAAAGATTGCTTACAGCTTAGAAACTATTATGCCAGATTTTTTTTAAGCAGAAATTCACTGAATGGGTTAAACATGACATTTTAGTGTTGCATTTAGCTAGAAATCCGCATCAGTGCTGAGGTTTAGATACAAATGTATCTATTTACAATGTAAATAAACAATCACCTCTCTGAGAGAGCACAGAGGGCTTCCCAGACAGGCTTTTCAGAGGTCTATTTGCATTCCAAACAAAGATACATTTGTATCTAAACCTCAGCACGTAAGCGGATTTCTAGCTAAATGCAAAACTAAAATGTCATGTTTAACCCATTCAGTGAATTCCTGCTTTAAAAAAAAATTGGCATAATCATTTCTAAGCTGTAAGCAATCTTTTAAAGAGACACTGAAGCGAAAAAAAAAATTATGATATGATTTGTATGTGTAGTACAGCTAAGAAAAAAAAACATAAAGATCAGATACATCAGTCTAATTGTTTCCAGTACAGGAAGAGTTGAGAAACTCCAGTTGTTATCTCTATGCAAACAAGCCATTAAGCTCTCCGACTAAGTTAGTCGTGGAGAGGGCTGTTATCTGACTTTTATTATCTCAACTGTTCCTGGACTATTTACTTTTCCTCTGCCAGAGGAGAGGTCATTACTTCACAGACTGCTCTGAAAGACTCATTTTGAATGCTGAATATTGTGTAATCTGCAAATATTGTAGAATAATGCAATGTTAGAAAAAACACTATATACCTGAAAATAAAAGTATGAGGATATTTTCTTTGCTGCTAATCTTCTAGTAATTATTCATAGTACACAACCAATTCATTATATCATATATTTTTTTCCGCTTCAGTATCTCTTTAAAGCAAAGTTGAAATGCTGGGTGTTAGACCGCTTTAAGCAGCTTTACTAACCAGTGAAATGAAGAGTGGCCTTTATCACAAATGTGCAGTCTGATCCTTCAAGTAAGGAAATGCTTTTACAAATGTTCTTAGCTGTGTACAATAGTGTACAATATACAATTGCATGGCACAATCTTTTACACAGAGAGACACCTTTTTTACCTATTTAAGTGCATTTTCTTAGTCCTCGTCTTCTAGATTAAGGCCCTCTGCTAACCATTTGTCTCATAAGTTTACCGTACGATCTAGAGTGCTTTCAGCTACAAGGACTTTATAAAGATCACAGATTTGATGTTTTGCGGTGCCATTCTCAATTAAGGAGAGGAGCGAATGGGAAGCAATTGTATATATCGGAAATAATGGGAAGTCATACTGTATGTGGATGGTTTTCATGTAGCTTTTGAAAAGAGATCAGTGTTTCACGGTCTACTATATGCCCAAAAAAGAATATGACACTATTGTGTCAAAGATCTATCTGGTATGCTGCTTTTGCAGGCCCATTTCAATACTAAACAGGCCTGGGTCAATATTGTATTTAGTGATTTTTGAGTGGAAGTTTTTTGCCTCAATAGAGCGAAGGCTGCACTTTCCTGCAGTGGATCCAAAATGTATGCTAGTGCTCAGGGTTATACAATTTTCCTGTGTAGAACCAGACCGTGACATGTTGCATTCGAGCAGCTACATGGTAATGTTGGGTTGATGGGAACGCTAGGCCTCCAAGATCATTACGGTTAATCAAAAGTGAGTGTTTAACATGGGCTCTTTTATCTATCTATCTATCTATCTATCTATCTATCTATCTATCTATCTATCTATCAGGATGTGTGTATGTGTGTGTGTGTATGTGCCACGATCACTTGAAAATGCCTTGACCAATTTTAACGAAACTTGGTATACAGATCCCTTAGTACCTTGGATGATAAGTTTTGGGGGTCTTACATCCCCCCTGCACACCTGGGTGGAGTTACAAACAGCTAATTAGATTTCACCCATTCATGTCAATTAAAAAATGTAAAAGGCTGCCATTCTCACATTAATAATGCTAGAGTCCTCAAACTTGGCACAGCTGGTCACTTGGAGACTGAGAAAAAAAACTCAAGGAAAGTGTGCATAGCACAAAGCAGCCAATCAAATGTCACCAATTTGTTTTCAATAGGAAAATGTAAACTGTGCACTGTGCATTGCAGGGTTTTCAAATCTTGCACAGTTGGTCATTGGGGGACTGAAATGAATATGCAGGAAAGTAGGTGGAGCCTACAACAGTCAATCAAAATTCACTTATTGATTTTCAAGCAGAATATTTAAATTGTTGCCATTCTTACATTATTCATGGCAGAGGCTTCAAAACTACGTGACTTGCATTCAAATTCACTAAAGGGGCAGAGCCACCAACAGACCATCAGATTTCCTTGCTTGGTAAACTGATTCAATTCTCACATTTCTTATGCCAGGAACCTGAACGCTCACAAACTTGGTCATTGAGTGACTGTGTGTCAAGATTACAAACACTGGGTGGAGCCAAAAAAAATCACTGAAAAAATGTAAACTGCAGCCACTCTTACACTGTTGATGGCAGGGTTCTCAAACTTCCCACAGTTGGTCACTGGGTAAATGGGATTAACATTCAGGAAAATAGGTGGAGCCTACAACAGCCAATCAAATTTCACCTATTGCTTTTGAACAGGAATATTTAAATTGCTGCCATTCTTACACTTTTAATGGCAGAGGCCTCAAACCTGCTACAGTCCATCAATGGTTGATGGGAGTCCAAAATCACTAAAGGGGGTGGAGCCACAAACAGCCAATCATATTTGTTTGAGTGATTTCATCCATTCTGTTATTGGCAGGGTTCTCAAACTTCACACAGTTGATCACTGGATAACTGTGATTATTATTCAGGAAAGTGGGTGGAGCCTACAATAGGCAATCAAAATTCACCTATTTGGTTTTCAAGGGGAATATTTAAATTGCTGCCATTCCTACACTGTTAATGCCAAGAGGCCTCAAACCTGGTGCAGTCGGTCATTGAGTGACTGGTGCTCAAATTCACTATAGGGGAGGAGCCAAAACAGCCAATCAGATTTATTTGCTTGATAAAGCACATCCATTCTCAAATAATTAATGTCAGAAACCCTAAATCTCACAGACTTGGTCATTGAGTGACTGTGTGTCAAGGTTACAAAGAGTAGGTGAAGCCAAATAAAATTTTTCACAGGGAAAATGTAAACTGCAGCCTTTCTTATGCTGGGAATACACGAGTCGACCTGGCGGCTCGATTAGCCGCCGGATCGACTCCCGCCACGTCCCCGCGCGTCCCCACGGGCACCCGGATCGATTCCCGTTCGTCCCTGCGGGCACTTCCTTAATAGCGGTTTGTTTTCTTCAATTGTCCGCCCACAGGAATCGAGCGCGGAATCGATCTGCTGTGTGATTGGATGCGTTGGAAATTATCAATCGAGCCATCAGGGGCACGATTGATAAGGCAGAAATGCACTGTCTATTCCCAGCATTACACTGTTAATGGCATGGTTTTCAAACTTCCCACAGTAAGTAACTCGGTGACTGGGATTAATATTCAGGAAAGCGGGTGGAGCCTACAACAGCAAATCAAAAATCAAGTATTGTTTTTCAAGGGAAATATTTAAATTGCTGCCATTCTTAAACTGTTAATGGCAGAGGCCTCAAACCTGGTTGTAATGATCGCTGCTGCAGCAATCGTGGTTGGGGTGTCTTGGCACCCTATGGGAAAAAAAAGATACAGGAGACAAAAAAGGGAGCCCGATAGTGCAGTATGTCAATAGTAGGTGTGTGGAGAAATCAATTGATTGAAAGGGCTACTCACAAAGGAGGGTTGCAAGGGGCAACCGACCACAGGAAGCAGGTGGAGACCATAAACCCGACTCCACTCGGGGTGGTCCTGGACGGACCTGGTTGCGGTCGCTCTCTTAGATGAAAAAGGATGCACAAAACATTAACTGTGGTAAAACAACGGGTGTTCTGTCACCACCCCTCGGACAAACATGTACGGGGGTATAACTATGCACAATAAGGGAAAGAGGCGCCCTGATTTGAATAAAAGCTTTTAAAACCAGTTTAAAAACGAAAAATAAAAATGAGGTATCTTACCTCAATGACGAAATCTCTGTAAACTTACAAAAGATTTTTATTTGAGCACAGGCAACGCGTTTCGCGGGTCTGAGCCCGCTTCCTCAGGCCAATACAGTGCCTAGAACAGCAGAAAGAGTTCCTCAATGTACATACATATACATATTTCATAAAAAATTATAAAAATAATAACGGTCAGAGTACATATATAAATGAATAAATAGCATAACATGAATTTAATTTGGCAGATTTATCCATGCCCTAATAGTTGATTCCATGCTGTGCATATGCAAACGCATATTTATGCACACGCACACACACATCAAAGAGAACACACTACTGTGTCTCATATCTAAGGGCAAGCTTGATGGTTTAGTCTAAGCTCCATTTGCCGTAATGCACAATACCATTATTATTATGCACCTTCTAGATGAATGATAAATATATAATATATATATAGATATATATATGGAAAAAATAAATTATATACAGACCAAGGAAGAAAAAAAAAAAAAAAAAAGAGGGGGGGGGGGGGGGGGGGAGGTTCCATTGATGATAATGTATGCATCATCAATTAAAAAGAACTAGGAACATAGTGGATAGTATTCTAAAATTAGCCATGCGCCCATAGGAATGATATAATATAAAACACAGATATCTAGCAATGTATAAAAAATATAAACATATATATACACATATATACACATACATACATACACAACAACATAGGAAATACTAAAAACTTGGCCAGTTCTAAGCAAAGACAAAATCCAGGCAGCGCTGCAAGCATTTCACAGTGTTGCTCTGCATAAGTAAAAGGAACTGGTCACTGACTTTTAAAAGCATTGCAGTACATTGTGCACAGCATAATACATGTTCAGTCAGCAGGGGGAGTAAAAAGGCAGGATACAATGGAGACCAGAAAACAACGTTGTAATACTCACCAAATGACAGAAATCATGTAGCATAGGGAGCCTCTACAGGACATTCCCTGTCTCTGCATTATATAACCTTACTTGATTTGTTTAAGCAGCTGCAGGTCTGCACACTCTCAGCAGATTAGGGAAGGGGAGGGTGCGTGATGATGTAATCACAGGAAGTAGTGGTGGGGCCATATTGGAAAGGGGCATAGCATAGGAAGGCAATGTATTTTGCCAGTCCTACGCTGGATTCATAGAAAAGATAGGACCAGGAGTTGATGTATTAAATTATTTGGCCACTAGATGGCGATGGGACTTTCTCATTAGCATCTCATTGCTAGTGGACTGGATTTCTGTTCTCATAGTGATAGATTTTGACAGTTAGTTGGTGAAAGACAAAATATATATTAAAATACATTGGCGCAATAGTGGATTATTTAGATAAATATCTAATAGTTAGTGGTAAAAATAGTGATGAGATGAATTAAATTATATAGGAATCTTTGCATTAAACACGATTATACAATAAAACTGCATTGTTTTGTGGTATATATCTCTCTGTTTAGCACATATATAATGCTCAGGACGTGTATATAATAGTTTGTGTCACTCTCAAAATCATGTGAGTGATGTCATAAGGATAAGATATTTTTATTTTTTATTTATATATATTATATATATTTTCCAATATGTATGAAATGTGTGCATATGAGTGGTGTAAATGAGAATGACTATGTGGTGGAATGATTTTTTGCAGCAGCTATTGCTGGAAGTAGTAGTGCTGCAGCTCAGGCAGTTCTGGTCTGTCTTTCCCTGCTGTCAGCTTGTGACTGAGTATCATTCACCTGTGTGGGAATCTGCATGTCTGCTCCCATTGGATGACCTCAGTATAAAGATCTGCTTCCTGCAGGGTTTCCTTGGGTTTTCATAGCTTCAGTTAAGCCCGTCTTGCTGTCGATTCAGCCCCCGATCGTGTTTCTTGTTCTAAAGATACTTTGCTGGTTTTGCATCATATATTGGTTCATTGCCAATATATATGCATACCAGCACGTTTATTATTTTCCTTGTATTCGTGTTACGTTGATACATCAGTGTCGCTGATGTATACGTACACGAACTGTTTGTTTCCTGTGTTCAGTTAGTCAGTTTTCCAGCACGTTTTGGTAGTTTGCGCGTACCGTGAACACCCGTGCTGACTGAGCTAGTTATCCTGTTCCTGGTCCTGTTTGTGGATTGCGTTCATCTCTGCGAAGAGATAACGAATCCTTCTGAATCCTGTTCTGTTCCTGTTTGTGGATTGCGTTCATCTCTGCGAAGAGATAACGAATCCTTCTGAATCCTGTTCTGTTACTGTTTATGGATTGCGTTCATCTCTGCGAAGAGATAGCGAATCCTTCTGAGTCCTGTTCCCTGTATTACTCCAGTCCTAGTCAGCGTTCCTGCTTATGTCATATATCGGTTCATTGCCGATATATACATATGTTAGTCAGACGTTACAAATAGTTTCATTGATAGCTGTAATTGTAATACGCTAGGAAAACATACTTATTGTATATTTATCTGTGTTACGTTCATCTATCTCGATCCTGCTATTTCCTGACTATCCTGTCCTGTCTTTGTGAGGCACGCCATCGCGGCAACGCATTGGCTGCCTCATTCCAGTCTGTCTGGTTTTGGACGCTTGCTGTCGCTAAGTAGCCGCTAGCTAGCAAGCGTTCATTCTGTCTACCTGTCCTGATCTCCTCAGTTCTGGTTTATGCGCTCAGCGCTACTTTGCGCTGAGACGTTATAACAGAAGCATTGTTTGTGGCTGTCAGATATGCACCGGCTCTGTGCGCCACAATCTCCTATTGGAGTCAGTCCTCCCCTCCACTATACTAGGGATAGCCTGTTTCCTGGTGCTGGTGTGTGTACCTCCTCCACGCCAGCTCATGCGTTGCATGCTGACTGTGGAGAATACACCACCAAGCCTTACATTATGAAAACCCCATTACCAATCCCCATTGTGGGGGGGATTCCCAGAAAGTATGACACTGTTAATTATGGTTCCTGTTCCTTTAAGAAATTTGAAGAACTTAGCTCTGAAACAGAAAATGAGTTTTTCTCTGAATGTGCCAGGTTCCTGACCAATCCTGATCTCCAAGCGACTCCTGTTTCAACCTGGGCACTCCAACTAAGTTATATTTTGTTTAAAGTTGAATTATTCCAGTGGGCATTTGATGTTCTCAATCATTCCGATTTGAAAGAGAGACCGCTGGAATTTCTAGCGTTTGTGATCCATAACTGGTTGCGCATAGATCCATTGCCTTTTCCTCTTAATGAACTCCTGGCAGCAGGCCAATCAGCTACTCCTTCAATTGCTTGCAAGAATGAGCAGCAAGCAGAAAGTGTTACTGATAATTTTCCTGCAGCTTTGAATAAATCACCAAAAACAGCAAGGTCAAAGGCAAAATGCAAACGTTCTAAGAAACATGTCCAATCTGCAGAATCGTTATCCTTAGCGACTGAGACCTATAATGAGATTCTGCCATTAACAGATAATGAAATGCAATTGTCTTTCAGGGGAGTTAAATGGACTTATGAAACTACTAATGAACTTTCCTCCCTGGCTAGGGAAAATAAAGATTTTTGTTTAAAAGAATTATCTGAGTATGATTATGAGGAGATATTACAGAGTGTTGAACAAATCAACTTATTTGTGAAGCAAGGAAAGTTTGCATACACTACAGTTCAGCACTTGCTACAGGTATTGGAGATTCTTAGGAATAAGGAATCTGCCAATCACCTGCTAATTAACCCAATATATGTCCCTGCTACAATCATATCTGCAAACCATGATCTGCCTGTTAAGTATGCTTGGAATCCTCCATTTGAGAAAGGAGAGATGGAAGCTCTGGTCAATGAATGGAAGAATGATTCAAGTTCATTTTGTCAATTTTACAGTGCAAAAAGTGAATTAGTATTGAATGCATGCATTAAGTCTGCCTATAACCTAATAAAAACTGGTGTGTGTGGGTATGACTTTGTGGCTCCATTGATTGATGTGTGGGAACTGATTTTGGATGATTTTTATGTGACTCCGAATTCGCAAATTTGGCGTTCTGACCCGCCTGCTTCAGCACCTTTGGCTGATTCAGCAGGTGATTCGGAGCTCTTTTTGTGTGAAATTGAAGTTCCTGCAATTCCACCCTGTACCATGGATAACTCAGTGTTACTTACCAGTAAAACAGAAGCCACTGATACATTCTTAACCTTGCCCTGCGCAAATTTCTCAGCAGAGAATCCAGAGGTCCTGCTGACTTCCGAGTCCAGCCTAGCCAGTACTCATGACTCTTTGTTCAGTGAAACAGACACCAGAAAAATCTTGCCTGTCTCTGCAAACACTTCTGCAGAAATTACCTGTGTTAATAAAGTTCAACTCCTGTCTGATCCAGCAGATGCCAATAGATGCACTACATCAGTTTCCGAGTCCCAGCAATCCTGTCTAGAATCCTCAGAACCCCAGCATCTGAATTTTCCAATTTTACAAATGAATGGTGATTCAGATGCGCAAACATTGTGTCTTGATCTTCCTGTTTCTACACCTCGCTCTAGTTTCGTGAATAGCTCAGAGCATCTGCTCGGTGAACCTGAAATCGCAGAATTATTACCTTGTTCAGAAAATGTTCCAATAAATTTGCCCTGTACCATGAATTGTGCAGTAGATCTCTCCAATGAAACTCAGGTCACAGAATCATTATGCTGTCCAGCAGGTACTTCCATGGTTTTGCCCTGCAATATGGACTGTTCAGTGATCCTGTCCAGTGAAGCTGTGGTCGCAGAGTCTTATGCTTCACCCAGTACTTTGGATATTTCAAACCCTCTAGCAGAAGGGTCTGAGGCACTGCTTACCTCAGTTGGTGTTGCAGTAATATTCACTTGTCTAGCAGCTGTTTTGGAATTACAGTCTGCTCTAATAAAACTTGGTGAATTTCTGCCCAGCAAAGCAGAAGCCATTGAAATATTGTCCTCGTCAGCAATTGTATTAGATACCTTGCCCTGTACACAGTCTGATTTAACCAATGTTGAGTCCCTCTCCAGTGTTGTAACAGCCGAGGAACTCCAGCCCTGTCCTCTGAATGTTTCAGAAGTCTTGCCCTGTAACATGGATAATTCTGATTCTCTGGTCAAAATAATAGAAATCTCAGAATTTCAGTCCGGTCTGATGAGTGTTCCTGAAACCCAGCCCTGTATCCTGAAAGATTCTGGTTCTCTGGCCGCTGTGGCAGAGGTTCCAGAGTCCCCTTCCTGTCCAGGGAATTCCTCAGTTTTGCCTAGTCCAGTGGGGGCTGCTGCAATACTGACTTGTTCTGCAGCGCCTCATGAGCTCCAATCCAGTGTATTAAATGAGTCTCTGTCCAGTCCAGAGGTAGTTGTGGAGTCCCTATCTGGTTCAGTGCATACATCAGAAGATTTGTCCTGTCTTGTTAGTGCCCCTGAATCTGATTTGTTACTGACTTTGCTGGAATCAGCGACATCTAAGTCTGATCCAGCATTCTCGTGTAAAAGTCCAGTAGTTGCGAAGTTTAGTCATGATGATTTTTTTTTGGCCAGTCCTGGTTTTGGTCCTGTCTTGGCTGACCCTGAGGCTCACAGTTCCTTGACATGCCCAGAGGTTTCTCTTGTGCCGGTGTGCCCAGATGTTCTTTGTGTGCCAGAATGCCCAAGTGTGTCTAAGGTGTTAGCGTGCTCTGATGCTTCCTTAGTGGGAACACGTTCTGATGTTGCCAGTCTGCCTGCATGCCCAGAGATGGTTCTGGTCCCTGAAAGCCCTGATATTGATGTTTGTCCTTGTGGCCCTGACTCGGGAATTGCCCTAGGTTCCATAGGGGTTCTTGATAGTTCTCCATGTGAGCCTAAGGGGCATTCTGACCTATGGGGATCTCTTTGGAGCTTCAAGGTGTTCTGGGAGGTCTCTGAGAAAACTTGTCCTGGTGCCTTGGACTGGTTCAACAGTGGGTTTTGTGTTGGTAAAGACAGTACCGGTGGGCATTGCAAAGGCTTTGGCATTTCTGAACGGTTCCTGGAAGGCGGTGGGTATCGCTCAGGGAATTTCGGAGGGCTTTCTTCTGGAAATCATGGTTCTGATGGGTGTCACACTGGGGCTTGTAGTACTGATGGGCATGGTTCTGTAGGTTCTGGTTCTGATGGGTCCAGTCTTGTGGGGACTGATTCTGGAATTCGGTCTTGCCGGGCTGTCCCGGTCATCATGAATTATCAGTCAGACTGTTTTGTTGGGAATTTCAGTTTTGAAAAGCGTCTGGAATCCGCTTTTAAGGGCGGGGGTACTGTAATGATCGCTGCTGCAGCAGCTATTGCTGGAAGTAGTAGTGCTGCAGCTCAGGCAGTTCTGGTCTGTCTTTCCCTGCTGTCAGCTTGTGACTGATTATCATTCACCTGTGTGGGAATCTGCATGTCTGCTCCCATTGGATGACCTCAGTATAAAGATCTGCTTCCTGCAGGGTTTCCTTGGGTTTTCATAGCTTCAGTTAAGCCCGTCTTGCTGTCGCTTCAGCCCCCGATCGTGTTTCTTGTTCTAAAGATACTTTGCTGGTTTTGCATCATATATTGGTTCATTGCCAATATATATGCATACCAGCACGTTTATTATTTTCCTTGTATTCGTGTTACGTTGATACATCAGTGTCGCTGATGTATACGTACACGAACTGTTTGTTTCCTGTGTTCAGTTAGTCAGTTTTCCAGCACGTTTTGGTAGTTTGCGCGTACCGTGAACACCCGTGCTGAGCTAGTTATCCTGTTTCTGGTCCTGTTTGTGGATTACGTTCATCTCTGCGAAGAGATAACGAATCCTTCTGAATCCTGTTCTGTTCCTGTTTGTGGATTGCGTTCATCTCTGCGAAGAGATAACGAATCCTTCTGAATCCTGTTCTGTTACTGTTTATGGATTGCGTTCATCTCTGCGAAGAGATAGCGAATCCTTCTGAGTCCTGTTCCCTGTATTACTCCAGTCCTAGTCAGCGTTCCTGCTTATGTCATGTATCGGTTCATTGCCGATATATACATATGTTAGTCAGACGTTACAAATAGTTTCATTGATAGCTGTAATTGTAATACGCTAGGAAAACATACTTATTGTATATTTATCTGTGTTACGTTCATCTATCTCGATCCTGCTATTTCCTGACTATCCTGTCCTGTCTTTGTGAGGCACGCCATCGCCGCAACGCATTGGCTGCCTCATTCCAGTCTGTCTGGTTTTGGACGCTTGCTGTCGCTAAGTAGCCGCTAGCTAGCAAGCGTTCATTCTGTCTACCTGTCCTGATCTCCTCAGTTCTGGTTTATGCGCTCAGCGCTACTTTGCGCTGAGACGTTATAACGGAAGCATTGTTTGTGGCTGTCAGATCTGCACCGGCTCTGTGCGCCACAATCTCCTATTGGAGTCAGTCCTCCCCTCCACTATACTAGGGATAGCCTGTTTCCTGGTGCTGGTGTGTGTACCTCCTCCACGCCAGCTCATGCGTTGCATGCTGACTGTGGAGAATACACCACCAAGCCTTACACTGGTACAGTCGGTCATTGGGTGACTGGGATTCAAATTCAGAAAAGGAGGAATAGCCAGCAGCCAATACAATGTGCTTCATTTCAATATGAAAAATATTAATCATTGATGCCAAGGACCTCAAAGCTCATGAAATTTGTCATTGAGTGACTGTGTGTCAAGGTTATAAATAGGGTGTGGAGCCAGCAAAAACCAAATACATAACCGGGCAACACCGAGACTTCAGCTAATTACAAATGAAGAAAAAAAAGGCCAAACATATACATTTAAAAAATAAAGGTGTGGGGGGGGGGGGGGGATATACAGGGGATTGGTTTTAGCATGTACAATAATTAATAGTAAGTAATAGCACCATTTTAATCAAATTTACTCTTCCATCCATGAACAAATACTCTACACTTTGTCTGAACCAGCTGGATTAAAGGGAACATTTCCATCTATAAATATGCTTTGAGGGCACAGTTATCTGGATACCTAAGTATTTGAAGGACGGCACCACTTGCAGCTCTGGCACTGCAGGGACAGTGGAAGAGGAAGGGGGATCAACATAAATCAGGACTGACTTGGACTTGTTGAGTTTTAAAGGGGGGGGTTCACGGAGATCAAAAAATAAGATTCCACTTTCCTAGGGCTTTCTCCAGCACGCGGCAGGCAGGACGTGCCCTCGACGTCATCAAATGCCCTCCAGGCTGTACTGCGCCTGCGCAGTACAGCCTGGAGGACGTCCGATGGTGTCAGCGCAACCAAGTGAGATGCACGCTGGAGCGCACAAGAGCCCAACCTGGAAGCCAGCCTGGCCAGGTCGGGTGAGACACCGGAGACGACCGGGATCCTCCGGAGAGGCGTTGAGGGCACGTCCTGCCTGCCACGGGCTGGAGGAAGCCCCAGGTAAGTGGTTGATTTTTTTTATTTTTTATTATATGAACGTGGATCTTCCTTTTAAGCCAGACTTGGTCTCCAGTGCCACTTTCAAGGATGCATTGTCATCTTCTAGGGAGAGGACAGTGTCGTTGGCGTAGAGGCCTACTGTAGCCTTTCCCCGTGTGCATCGTGAGAAAACCATGAATATTAGGGTGGGAGCAGATTTAACAGGCCAAAGTCTCAACAGCAAGGGGGTATAGAAGGGAAGAGAGGCCACCCCTTCCTAGGTCCCCTTCCAAGGGTGAATAACAATAACAATAATATTTATATAGCGCTTTTCTCCCTGGGGACTCAAAGCGCTGTGACCCTGCATTATGCAGTCTCAAAGGCTAGGGAAAAGAGGTGAGTTTTTAGCCTTTTTTTAAAGCTGTCCAGAGAAGGAGCCTCTCGTACTGATTGTGGAAGTGAGTTCCATAGAGTAGGGGCTGCATAGGAAAAGGCCCGAGCACCAAATGTTAAGTGTATCCTGGGAATAACCTGCATCAGAAATTCAGCCATTTGTGCACATCGTGGCTGAATCTTGGAGAACTATATAGGAAATGCACCTATGCACAGAAGAAGCCCCCAAATCCAAGCCTGGAAAGCACCACCATCAAATAGGGCCATTCAACGGTATTGAATGCCCTTGCCCTGTCAAGAGAAGCGATCACTCTGCAGGCAGTGTTTACATGATGGCTTGTATATTTGTCCGGAGGGGATGGACATTCATCATCATGTTTTTACCTGACATGAACCCTGTCTGATTAGGGTGAATAAGGGATAATATAGTTGTATTTAACCCTATTGCTAGTATGTTGGCTAATATTTTAATGTCAGTGGGAAAAAAATAAATTGGGTGGCATGATTCACAGTATAAGGGGTCCTTGCCAGGCTTAGGGAGAATTACAATCAGCACCTCTTGCATGGCAGTTGGGAGGGATCTAGCTTTAAATGCTGACATGAAGGTCTGCAGCAGTAAGGGAGTGTTTTCAAATTGTTTAATACATTTCAATAGGCAAGCCATCAAGGTCTGATGCCTTTTTTGTTTGAGAAACTTGCAATGGCAGTGAATATTTCTTCTGTAGTGAGTGGGGCATTAAGTTTCTCCCGCTGTTCAGCTGATAGATGGGGTAGATTGATTTTGGCAAGGTAGATCTCTGCATCAGTTTGCATGGCATGGGTATGAGCAGGACCGGATTTACCACAAGGCACTGTAGGCATGTGCCTACGGGCACCAGATGATAGAATGGTGGCTCACTCCCCTCCCTGAGGGCCTCCTTCCCCATGTAGAGTCCTGATGAGAGAGTAAATGAGAGGTTACTCACCCAGCTCTCTGCATTCTACTGACAAGATCTCCCTTCAGTCAGGAGCACCTCTAGCTACTTAATATTGAGGGTACCTCTGGCTACATAATACTAAGAGACACCTGTAGCTACCTATAACGGGTAACGGAAGTAAAGGAGAAGTGACAATGTGCCAGCCAGCACACTTGTGGTGTGGTTGGGCAGGGGTTTGTAAGCTCATGGACTGCGAAGTCTAAGGTGCATGGACATCTGTGCCTATAGGCTCCAGGGATGTAAATCTGGGCCTGGGTATGGGCGTCATATAAGGATTTATAGTATTCAAGGAACACTTTATAAACTTCAACAAAAACCCTGATCTGCACACCTTTAGTGTCTGCTATATGTGTAATCGCTTGGGGGGAGGGCATATGCCTTTGCAATCTTGGCTAGGAGAGTGCTCGCCTTCTTCCCTGGAAAGTGTTCCAAGGAGACAGCACCCAGGTGTGCTTGCCTGGGATTGTGCCGGAGCCTTGCCTCAACCGGATTGCTCAAACGGTCCTGGAACAACCAAATGTAAAAAAGAGGCGGCACACCAATGGCTGCAAAACGTTGTGACACTGTTCCACAATACAAGCAATGTTTTGCAGCCATTGGTGTACCACCTCTTTTTTACGTTTGGTTGCTCGCCTTATTCCCCTGTTCAAAAAAGGCCTGCTTACTAGAAATAGCTTGCTTTTGGTTATTTCTTCTATTAATTGCTTGTGCTTTCTGGAGGCCGTACGACAATCAGGGCTAGGATCAGTAAGCAATCGCATGCATGGAAGTTCAGCCTGATCTGTTAATTCTTTTGCAGTATGCTTTGATTCAGATTTGCAATTTGCTAATGCCAAAATGAGCTCTCCACAGACCACAGAGAAAGGCTTTGAACATATCCCACAGCGAGTACACCTTATCCTCGTCCTTGTGCATGAACACAAAGTCCTCTTTATGTTTAGCTATAGCATCATGTGTTGTAATGAGGTCCAACCAGAAATGGTTTAATTTAAATGAGGGCTTTTTGCCACACAAGTTTATTGATAAAATGGGTGCATGACCAGGGACAAGGCGGAGTAGACACAAAAAAAATGATCTATACAGAAGGGGGTTGCAAAAGTGGCTGAGGATCAAGTGTAAACTTGCTGTGTTGGGTGAAAGTGCCTCCACACATTAGTGCAGTTTAATTCTGTCATTAGATTAGCAAAGGTGGTGCCTTTATCCTGTTTGGTGGATAATTTATACAGTGCGGGTTTACAGGCAGCGTTGAAGTCTCCCAACCTGAGTACATTGCCGCATGAATGTTTGCCTGTAAGTTGCAGTCCTTCTTTAATTACATTAGCATAATAAGGAGGGAATATGTAGATATTAAAGGAGTTGTCAGGGAAATTATAATAAAATAAATGCTACTTACCGGGGGCTTCCTCCAGCCCCAAGCTCCCAAGACCTCCCTCGCCGCAGCTCTGCCAGCAGCCGTTTGCCGGAGCTCCGACCCGGTCCCCGGCGATGACGTCAGAGTGACCTGGAGATCGCTCTGTACTGCGTCTGTGTGATCGGCGCTGTCAATCACCGCCACGTGGGCCGGAGCGGACTGCGCAGGCGCAGAACTATTGCACCTGCGCAGTCCACTCCGGCCCACGTGGCGGTGATTGACAGCGCCGCTGGCGCGGGCGCAGTACAGAGCGACCTCCAGGTCACTCTGACGTCATCACCGGGGACCGGGTCGGAGCTCCGGCAAACGGCTGCTGGCAGAGCTGCGGCGAGGGAGGTCCTGGGAGCTTGGGGCTGGAGGAAGCCCCCGGTAAGTAGCGTTTATTTTATTATAATTTCCCTGACAACTCCTTTAAGGATTTTTAGAGGGATACCCTGGATTCTGCAACGCATATAGATGTATCACCCCATATCATCCTCTTTAACTGCTAAGGACTGGTATGCCAAAGTTTTTTTTTTTTTTTTTATTAAAAGCAATACTGCTCTTGAGCACTGGGAGTATGTGGAGTGGAACAGCCCACCCAACCTCATTTCAGAGCCTGCGTCTTACTACCTGTGATTGTAGTGAATTTGTAGAGCCTGATTCACAAAAAGGTGCTAATATAGTTGGCATGCCTAAAAGCTTTGGACGTGCTAACTAGGGTGCTAAGAAGTTAGCACGTCCAAAGCTGTTATGGATTGCGCGCTAAGTTTAGCGCTGAGTGGTGCGCCAGAAACGTTGCATCGGGTGCGCCCGAAATGTTTTGGGGGCACCCGATGCAATGTTTTGTGTGCACCACGCAACGCTAAACTTAGTGCGCGCAAACCTTTGCGTGCATATTGGCACGTGCAAAGTGCCTTTACATGTGCTTTGAGGCTTTTAACAAGCCCGTAGTGTCACAATATCTGATTTGTGTCAATAGAGAGGTCAGCAGGCATGAGCTTCCGAATTCCGCGGAAGCTAAAATACCGAAATTCCGCCGGAATTGGGGTTTCCGCATTGTTCCGCAGAATCCGGAAATTTCAAACCGGAATGCGGAATAATGCAGAATTTTGGCAAAATCGGAATCGGAATGAATTGACCAATCAGGAGATGCGGAATGAGTTGACCAATCATGATCAGAAATGTGTTGAATGGAAGCTGTTTATCTAGCAAGGAAATCTGATTGGATGTTTGCGGAGCGCCCAAGTGTGCAGGGGGGACACAAGACCCCCAGAATATATCATCCTAGGTAGTGAGGAATCTGTATACCAACTTTCGTTCAAATCGGTCAAGCCGTTTCCGAGTCATTGCAGCATATACATATACACACCCAAACAGTGCGCATATAAAAAAACAACATTTCCGTAAATAAAAAGGCGGAAATTTACGAAAGTACACTTTTCAATCACGTTTCCGTAATATACAACAACTTTATTGACAATAGACAACATAGACACAACGATTCGAAAATTACGGAAGACGGGATAAAAATTATGGAAAATACATGCGGAGTACCGCGGAATACCGCGGAATGTGACGGTATGCGGAATTTCGGTATGACGGCATGCGGAATTGTCCTGGAAACGGAAATGGGCTCTTCCGACCATGCCTGGAGGTCAGCACCATTTGATGCTTCATAGGGTCGTTTAGCCCTCGGGTGTTCCTTCCAACTAAGGAACTTTAGTTCACTGAGCACCATGGTACAAAGTTTGTAATGTAATGCTGGCTGGGTTAGACACTTGTAAGCTTTACAGTGGCCTGGCATGTGCACGTCATGATCAGAGAGAATTGTAAAAAAGGTACCTAAACAAATATGACAATAACATCCCAAAATCCCTAACCCACCCTGACCTGACTCATGTGATTTTTGTTTAAATTATAAGCTTGTAAACACTGATGGACGCAAATTGAAAAAAATGCACCTTTATTTCCAAATAAAATGTTGTCGCCATAAATTGTGATAGGGACATAATTTAAATGGTGTAATAACTGGGACAAATGGGAAAATAAAATACAAGGGTTTATTATTATTATTATTATTATTATGATTTCTTAATCTTCCTGTTAACATGGATTTGGAATACAATAATTCTTAGCAAACTGTACCACCTAAAGAAAGCCTAAATGGTGGCAGAAAAAAAACAAGATATAGATCATTTCCTTGTGATAAGTACTGTTAAAGTTATTGGAGAATGAATGGGAGGTGAAAGTTGCTTGGATGCATAAGGTGAACAACACTGTAGGCTAAAGTGTTTAATATACTGTACATTTAATATACAGTTTATCTGTGATTTTAAAGATGAGCATAAAAAGTTATAAAATGCCCCATAGCAGATCCGCAAAATGCTAGCAGATTTTGAAACGCTTTTTCTTCTTTTTCTGTAGCGTTTCAGCTAGCATTTTGCGGTTTTGTGAAGCGTTTTTGGTGTAGTAGATTTCATGTATTGTTACAGTAAAGCTGTTACTGAACAGCTACTGTAACAAAAAACGCCTGGCAAACCGCTCTGAAGTGCTGTTTTTCAGAGCGGTTTGCGGTTTTCCTATACTTAACATTGAGGCAGAAACGCCTCCGCAATCCAAAATCTGCAGCAGCCCGGGAGAATGCGTTTCTGCAAAACGCCTCCCGCTCTGGTGTGCACCAGCCCATTAAAATACATTCCCCTAGCAGATCCGCACCCGCAAGTGGATCGCAAACCGCAGCCGAACCGCTCTGGTGTGCACTAGGCCTAACAAAGAAATGTTTTTCTTTAAAGGTTATTATGCAGTTGCATATTTTTTAGAGCAGAGAGGAACCCAGAGTTTTGAGTTCAGGTCCAGTTTAGAGGGAACCTGAAGTTAGAAATATATGGAGGCTTCCCTATTTATTTATTTTTGAACAATGCCAGTTGTTTGGCAACCCTTTTCCTCTATTTGGCTGCAGTAGTGTCTGAATCACACCAGAAACAAACATGCAGCTAATCTTGTCATACCTGATCTTCTGCAAGCTTGTTCTGGGTCTATGGCTTAAAGAGAACATTGAGAATGGTATGTATTAAAATAATACCAGTTGCCTGGCAGCCCTGCTGATCCTGTGTCTCTATTACTTTCAGCCACTGTCCCTGAACAAGCATGCAGATCAGGTGCTCTGAGTGAAGTAAGACTGGATTAGCTGCATGCTTGCTTCAGGTGTGTGATTCAGCTACTACTGCAGCTATAGACATCAGCAGGAGAGTCAGGCAACTGGTATTGTCTAACAGGAAACATCCATATGCCTCTCAGTTTAGGTTCCCTTTAAAGTATTAGAGGCAGGATCAGCAGGACTGCCATGCAACTGGTATTGTTTAACAGAAAATAGACATGGCAGCCTCCATATACCTCCGTTTTCAGGTGTTCTTTAAATATATACAGCATATTTTTGCCAGTAACAATATTGCATTTGTGATTATGAGGGTATTTTGTTAGACAGTCATTGTTACAGTCACAAAACAATGTGTTTAGTAGGGTTGAGCTTTCGGATTGGACCAGTTCCGACGATCCACAGCGAATTTTAGTCATTTTGAGTAAAAACACAAAACCTGAATTTTTTACTGTTCCAAGTACTGCATTCCTCATAAACATTGACCTCAGCAACAGGAATTTTCTGCAAAACAAAATATCCTTAACATCTTGAGGACCAGAGGATTACACCAGCACATCTCACTGGATTTGCTGGTATATGATTTCATCGGCAGAGATGGCTGTCCCCCAATTTCTTGCAGGTGACGTCTCACCCTGCCACGATCACTATAGTATAGTCCGCACAAAGGGCCCCACCGGTTGGCAAGCGATTGATACCTCCACCGATCCATCCGCCAGTAATCCCAGTCAGGCAGTAAATTGCAGCATGGATAGCGTGCACTTGTGAGGGCAACTGCGCACCTCACATCCACCGGTTTGAACTCAAAGCTGCGTTCTCGCAGCCTATCGCTTTGTATTGAGAAAGCCTTATCAAAGATATTACACCTTATGAAAATATATCACACCTTATGAAAAGATATCACACCTTATGAAAAGATATCACACCTGGGGTTTGATTCACTAAACCGTGATAACTCATACCACGGCCGTTTTTGCACGCATTTTCACGTTTGCGCACGTTTGTGAATTTGCATGTGCAATCGCAAATTTGCACATGAAAATTCACGGTTGTGTGCAAAAAAATCATGATTGCCTGCAAACATGAAAATGCGCATGAAAATGGCCGTGACTATGAGTTATCATGGTTTAGTGAATCAAGCCACTTATCAGAGTTAACATACCTTATCAGAGTAGCATAGCTTGCGCTACGAACCTGCAGTGCCATTGCCAATTAGCAGAGATAAGTTTGTACCGCTCGCTATGCTACTCTAATAAGGCATGTTAACTTTGATAAGGTGTGATATTTTTTTTATAAGGTGTGATATCTTTGATAAGGTGTGATATTTGAGTTATAATAGTTTAGTGAATAGAGATGGCCCGAACTTGTTCGCGTGAACATCGATGGTTCGCTTTCACAGTGAACCGCAAACTTTATGCGAGTTCGACTCGCCCCCCTATACTACATACTACATATATACTATGTATATACGCCCCCCTGAACTACATCATTAGGCTAAACTTTGACCCTCTACATCACAGTCAGCAGACACAGGGGAGCCACTGAGGCTACACTCCCTCCTGGAGCCCCCTCCCCCCCCCCTCCCCCCCCCCCCCCAATAAAAAGCATCAGCGTCGGCCATTTCCTCACTCTGTGTGCTGTGTAGGTAGTGAGAGAAGGGAGAGAGGTTGCTGCACAGATTAGGGAAAGCTTAGTTAGGCTTGTTGGCTTGCTCCTTGCTGATACTTATTGCTAAGAAGCACCCCAGAACAGCTCTTTTGAGAGCTAATGTTCTTTTGATGTGTTTTTTTTTATGTGGCCCACTGACACTTTCCTATACAGCCCTGTCAGTCACAGCTGGCCCTTGCTAATTGCTATACTGTGCAAGGCCCAGCACATTCAGTGATTACCTTTTCACTGCACCTGTGTGGGACAGCTGCATATTTGTAGTCCATGCATACCTGTTCATGTCCACTGCACCTGCATGACAGCAGCATGCAGTGTTATATACCATTTACTGCATACCTGTTCAGTGTACCTGTGTGTGTGTGACAGCAGAACATTTGTAATACCAGTCACTGCATACCTGTTCATGTTCACTGCACCTGTGTGACAGCAGCACGCAGTGTTATATACCAGTCACTGCATACCTGTTCAGTGTACCTGTGTGTGTGTGACAGCTGCACATTTGTAATACCAGTCACTGCATACCTGTTCAAGTTCAATGCACCTGCTTGACAGCAGCACACAGCTTATATACCAGTCACTGCATACCTGTTCAGTGTACCTGTGTGTGTGACAGCTGCACATTTGTAATATTAGTCACTGCATACCTGTTCATGTTCACTGCACCTGCGTGACAGCAGCACACAGTGTTATATACCAGTCACTGCATAGCTGTTCAGTGTACCTGTGTGTGACAGCTGCACATTTGTAATACCAGTCACTGCATACTGTACCTGTTCTGTTCATTGCACCTGTGTGACAGCAGCACGCAGTGTTATTTACTAGTCACTGCATACCTGTTCATGTTCACTGCACCTGCGTGACAGCAGCACGCAGTGTTATATTCCAGTCACTGCATACCTGTTCAGTGTACCTGTGTGTGTGTGACAGCTGCACATTTGTAATACCAGTCACTGCATACCTGTTCATGTTCATTGCACCTGTGTGACAGCAGCACACAGTGTTATATACCAGTCACTGCATAGCTGTTCAGTGTACCTGTGTGTGACAGCTGCACATTTGTAATACCAGTCACTGCATACTGTACCTGTTCTGTTCATTGCACCTGTGTGACAGCAGCACGCAGTGTTATTTACCAGTCACTGCATACCTGTTCATGTTCACTGCACCTGCGTGACAGCAGCACGCAGTGTTATATTCCAGTCACTGCATACCTGTTCAGTGTACCTGTGTGTGTGACAGCTACACATTTGTAATACCAGTCACTGCATACCTGGTCATGTTCACTGCACTTGCGTGACAGCAAGCAGTGTTATATACCAGTCACTGTATACCTGTTCAGTGTACCAGTGTGTGTGTCAGCTGCACATTGTATTGATACCAGTCACTGAATACCTTTCACTGCATCTGTGACTGCACATTGTATTATACCTGGAAGTCAGTGCATACCTCTCACTTAAATAGATGGCAGACTTGCCCTCCATAACAGATTCCCCTTAAAGGCAAGTGGTGTCATCTCTGGCACCTAGCATTGGGTGAAGGGTCCATCTGACCACAGATGCCTGGTCTGCAAAGCACGGCCAGGGCAGGCACATTACTTATACAGCACATTGGATCCTTCCTTGGATGTGTGGTGGTAGCCGTTTCTCAGGCTTCCACTTCAGACCGGAATCAAACCCTGATTCCCCAGCCATTACCCATGGTCACCATGGTGCATAAAGTACCAAAGAGAGTTGACCACACAGTTAAATGGATGACAGACTTGCCCTCCATAACAGATTCCCGTTAAAGGATTTCAAAAATCAGAAATCAGAAAACTTTATTTCGCCAAGCACGACTGGGTCGTGCCCGGAATTGGGCTTGGCACGTACAGGGTACTGATACACGATATACAGTGTTTACAGATACAGGACAGAACACGCAGTAGGAACAGAACATTCTACAGAATACAGAACATTATATGACATTTATGCAGACGGAGACAATGTGGCATCATTACAATACAAAAAAAACAAAGGTATGCTTGAGCTGGAGTGCCGTCTATGTGCAGGGTGCTTCAGTGCGTCATGGTATTGTGGGGTGGGGATGGGCATTTCCATGGAGAGAGTTCAGGAGGTTGACAGCCGAGGGAAAGAAACTGTTCTTATGTCTAGAGGTCCTGGTGTAGATGGATCGGAACCGGAGCTTCCGGCACGAGGGGAGCCGATTAAAGAAGCGGTAGCCTGGGTGCAAGGGGTCGTTGGCGATCTTTAATGCTCTGGTGTTCAGCCTGGAGTGGTAGAGGAGGTCCAGAGTGGGAAGGGGTCTCCCGATGATCCTCTCTGCAGATTTGATGACCCTCTGCAGTTTGAGCTTGTCGCTGGCGGAGGAGCTGGCGTACCAGACCAGGATGGACGAGCATAGGACAGATTCGATCGTGGCGGAGTAAAAATTTGTCAGGAGTTTTTGGGCCATACCGAACTTTTTCAGTTGGCGGAGAAAGAAAAGTCTCTGCTGGGCTTTCCTCTGTGTTGAGGCAGTGTTGGTGTTCCACCTCAGGTCATTGGAGATGGTTGTGCCCAGTAGGCGGACACTGGGGACTCTTTCCACTTCCATGCCATCAATGTGGATTGGAGGCGGGGAAGAGGCGCGCCTCCTGAAATCAACGATCATCTCCACCGTTTTTGCTGTGTTTAGGACCAAACCGTTCTCTCTGCACCAGTGACATATGCTTTCAACCTGGTGGCGGTACGCCTTCTCATCCTTTTTGGTGATGAGACCTACAATGGTCGTGTCGTCGGCAAATTTGATTACTTTTACAGAGTCTGACGTGGATTTGCAGTTGTTCGTATACAGAGAGAAAAGAAATGGCGACAGGACGCAGCCTTGTGGGGCCCCTGTGTTGGTGATCCTAGGTTGTGAGGAGATGGTGCCTAACCTGACGACCTGGGACCTGTTGGTGAGGAAGTCCGTGATCCACAGGCGTAGGATGGGGTGGACTCCAAGCGCAGCGAGATTGTCTTGAAGTATTTTAGAGCTGATGGTATTGAATGCTGAGCTGAAGTCCAGTAGGAGGATCCTGGCGTAGGAGTCCGGCCCATCCAGGTGATCATAGACGTGCTCCAAGCAGATGTTGATGGCGTCATCTGTGGACCTGTTCGCTCTGTACGCGAATTGGTGCGGGTCCAGCAGTCCCTCAGTAGAGTGCTTAAGGAGGGGTAGCACCATGCTTTCAAAAGCTTTCATGATCACGGTTCATGATCATGATTTCAAGTGTACTCATCATTATACAGGGCCTCGAAAGAGTCCTGTTTTGATATTTTTTGTCACTACCTCCCCGAGTCGGAACTTTCGTGCTGTGCCTGCTGCCTTCCTTGGATGTGTGGTGGTAGCCATTTCTCAGGCTCCAACTCCCTACCAGAATCGAACCCTGATTCCCCGGCCATACGCTTTCTTTAACAATGGTAGAGAAAGAACCATTGACAGTCTAAGCAGCGATGGACTACAGGGTGCGCAGGCCTGACCTGTGGCCAGAGCTGTCACAATTTGCCATCCAACTTCTGGCTTGCCCTGCCTTAAGCGTCCTAGAAAGGACTTTCAGTGCAGCTGGAGGCATTGTCAGTGAGAAGAGAAGTTGCTTAGGTCAAAAAAACTATTCAGTACCTCACCTTTATTAAAATGAATGAGGCATGGATCCCGGAGGGCTACTGCCTGCCCGAAGACTAAGTCAGTCTCCATACAGCATCTCTGCCCGCAGGCCACTTGACTGCCTTCTCTGCCACCACCAACAGTCCAGGATTCCAGGTGGATTCCTGAACAAAAAGAATAATAATTTTTCTGGTGCATGTACATGCCTGCCTATTTTTTTTGGATGCACTGGGGCTGCAACAACAAAACAAAAGGCATGTACATGTGCCAATTCCCCTTTGTGATCGTTACCTTGCCGCGGTGAAGGGGCTTGCATATCACAATGAAGCAATGACCGCCGGCTATATGAGTGTGTCGGGGGGGGGGGGGCACACCCAAGATAATAAGGTTGTTGCTTCATTGTAAACAAACCAAATTCAATCAGTCACTGTTGTTCTATCATTGAGCTACCACAGCCCTGTGACCATATGGCCTTGAAAACCGCTATCACCTGCACTCTTGCCATGGTGCACACCAGTCCAGCATGGCCATCACTACACAAAAAGCTGTTTGCGGTGCGTTACACAGTGAGTTTGGTGTGTTAGTGTGAAGCAGTACACTAATTACACTCCCTGATTGATGTATATACATGCAAGATGTTTTAAAGCACTTTATGCCTCCAATTTTGCAAGCAATGTGATTTCTGCCCTTAAAACCCTGCTGTGCGTCAAATCCGGATTTTTCCCATGGACTTTTGGTGTGTATCCCACTCTGTCATCCCCCCCTCCAGGTGTTAGACCCCTTGAAACATCTTTTCCATCACTTTTCTGGCCAGCATAAATGTTTGTAGTTTTCAAAGTTCGCCTTCCCATTAAAGTCTATTGCGGTTTGCAAAAGTTTGCGCGAACCCAAACTTTTGCGAAAGTTCGCTTTCGAGGTTCGCAAACCTAAAATCAGGAATCGAGCCATCTCTATTAGTGAATCAAGCCCATGGTTTGATAGTGTTCCTTTAATTTAAAGGACTCTAAATATTGTCATCAACACATTTGTTAAAGCACACCTGAAGTGTGAAAATTCACTGCAGGTTTGATACTTACCCAAGAAGAGGGAAAGCCCTGGGTACTGAAGAGTCTCCTCATCCCTCAGTGCTTCCCATCGTTGCTGAGCCATGCCCAATTAAACTCTCTAAATCTAGGCAGCAAGGACATTTTTTCATTTATAGAAACAGGAAGAAGCAAAAAGGTTGGCACTACAGCGGTATCACATGCACTACTCAATTTCAAAGACATGCAGTATGCACAGGAGTACTACAAATACACCTCTTCTCTGGAACCTCTTCAGCGTGCTCAAACTGAGAAATCAAGCAGCAAACAAATAAAGAAAGCAGGAAAGCTGGCACTGCTGCGAATGTTCAATTTATTCATAAAGTGCAAACGTGCAACATCTTTCAAAATTGCATTAAGAAAAGCACATAACCTTGTGAGAGGAGGCGTGGGTGGTGGTGGATGCTGGGCACAGGATGCCTGACAGCCGTTTCGCGCTAAACAGCGCTTCTACGGAGGCTCCGTAGAAGCGCTGTTTAGCGCAAAATGGCCGTCAGGCATCCTGTGCCCAGCATCCATCACCACCCACGCCTCCTCTCACAAGGGTATGTGCTTTTCTTTTTTTGTTTTACTAATATTTATTAAGAAAATTTTCATAACAGAAAGAAAGGAAAATCAAAGAAAATACAAAGAAAATACTCAGTGTTGAGCGTACATATTAATCATGTCAGGGGTTAACAGCGCCTGTCAGGACGGGTTCATGTATTGTAGGAATGTCCAAGGTCAGCTCATCTCTCAGGCTTTGGTCCAGCTTGGATAGAAATCTGACGTTTTGGGGCTATGAAGAGACTATTTCCACTCATTGCTAATAATAAAATATATTCTTAGTCATCTTGTATATCCAATTCAGAAAGGTAGCGGAAATTATATAAAACAAAATAGCTGACATAGGTAAAAAATATACACTGACTCTGTTAGTCTAGACAACACTGAAACTGGGGGGAATAACAATAACAATATGTGGGGTCACACCAAAGATTAATGGCTACTGTGGGGAAGGCCTATGAGTGGGAAGTGGGAGAGGAATACTAGTGGCCTTCCATTGGGACTGCGGATGTAGGTTGTATTTATGTATGCAAGGGCTTAAAGATACATATTTGAGTATTTGACTCTTTAGTGATAGGAAATTCCTGGCCGGTTCATGTTTTGTGGGAAGATCCTATGAACCGGAATAATGAGTATAATTCAGGGGGGCCGTAGGTCAGGAGAGGATAGGGACCAGGGGCTCCAGACTTTATGGAAGATTGGTTCATTGTCTCTTAGTGATGCTGTCATTTTTTCCATCTCTTTGGTCCATTCAATTTTATGTTTGACCTCTGCCAAAGTCGGGGGAGCAATGTTTTTCCAGGATGAGGCAATTGATAGACGAGTAGCTGTTAAAATGTGGGTGATTAAGCGTACTGTGTGTTTGGGGGTGTCTGGGGGGGGTTTACCAAGGACCATATATATGGGGTCAAGAGGGATTAATATCCCAGTTTTTGATTGGATGAGGTGTTGCACTTTAGACCATAGTGGGGAGATCTTTGGGCAAAACCAAAAGATATGTTCCAGGCTACCCTTTTCATTGCAACCTCTCCAGCAGAACTGAGAGGCTTCTGGATAAATTTTTGATAGCTTAGTTGGTGTAAGGTACCACCGGAACATAATTTTGTAAATATTTTCTCTTATCTGTATGCACATAGAAGAGTGCTTGGCGTTTTCCCATATCTCCTCCCAGTCCTCCAATTGTATAGTTTGAGATAGAGCGGATTCCCATTTGGACATATATGTGTGGGCAGGAGTGGCTAGCCCTGATTTGGTGTGTAACAGAGTATAAATCTGGGAAATCAGACCTTTTTGGTAACCCTTAGAGTCACATATATGTTCAAATGGTGTTAGGGGGGGGATAGAGGCGGAGGGAGAGTGTCGCAGTAGGGAGAGGAGAAAATGCTTTGTTTGGGTGTACTCTAGTATGTTTTGGGATGAGAATGGTAGTTTATCTTTTAGGGAGGCCCTAGTATGTAGAAGGCCAGTGAGAGGGTCTTTCCAGTTAAGCAGGTTAAAGAAGTTGAGATTATACCATCTGGACATGAAGTCTCTAGACAATCCAGGGGGGAAGGCAGGGTTGCCCAGTATAGGTGTTAGTGGGGAGGGAGAAGTTCTCAGGTTAGCTGATGTAGCTGTAGATCTCCAGACTTGTACTGTGAATTTTATAGTGGGGAGTAGTTGAGATAGGGATATTTTGGGTGGTTGGTTGGGCCAAATCAGGGCCGCCAGGGATATTGGGAGTAAAGTGAGTGCCTCAATCAGGCCCCATTTGGTATAAACTTTAAGGTTGGTCCATTCACGCAGTTGACGGAGGTGTGCAGCTTGGTAATAGAATCTAAGGTGGGGTAGTCCCAAGCCCCCTTGCTCTCTAGGAGATAAAAGGGTTGAGGCTCGTATTCTTGGTCGTTTATGATTCCAGACAAACTTAGCAAAGGCTGCTTGTAACATTGACAACTGAGAGGATGGGACCAAGACTGGCAGGGTTTCAAAAAGGTATAAAAGTCTAGGGAGTATGTTCATTTTTAAAGTATAGATCCTTCCTATCCAGGAGATCTTATAGGCGGTCCACTTGTGCAGGTCTTTAAGTATTTGTTGGATGAGAGAGGGGTAGTTGTGTTTATATAGGGTAGAGTATGTGGGCGTGAGATGTATGCCTAGGTATTTTAGGGATTGGGTTTGCCATTTGTACTGATAATTTTGTTTTAGTATGTTTAGTAGATCGGGTGTGATTTTAATGGGTAATGCCTCTGTTTTATCCTGATTTAAGCGGAAGCTTGAGAGTGATTCATAGGCGGAAATGGTGTCATGTAGGTTTGGCAAAGAGATAAGGGGGTTTGTGATGGTGAGCAGGATATCATCCGCGAATAGAGAGATCTTGAATTCATGTTTATCTATCTGGACACCTGAAATGTTCGTATTTAGTCGTATGGCGCTGGCTAGAGGTTCAATGCTGAGGGCAAAAAGCAGAGGGGAGAGGGGGCAGCCCTGTCTTGTGCCATTACGAATCTGGAAGGGAGTATGTGGGGCCATGGGGAGTTTTATGTTAGCTGAAGGAGAGGAGTATAGAAAATGAATAATATTCAGGAAGGGTCCATCAAATCCTTGATATTGGAGGACATGGAAGAGAAACGGCCATGAGAGACGGTCAAATGCCTTCTCTGCATCTAGGCTAAGAAGCAGAGAAGGCCTACCTGAGCGGGTCATAATGGAGATAAGATCTATGGCTCGTCGGGTGTTGTCCCCTGCTTGTCTATTTAAGATGAATCCCACTTGGTCATTATTTATTAACCTTGGTAGTATGGCGTTTAGTCGACAGGCTAGTGTTTTGGTGATAATTTTAAGGTCTGAGTTTAGAAGTGAAATAGGCCTATAGCTCTGTGGAAGCTGTGGGTCCTTTCCTTCCTTGGGAATTACTGTTAATAGGGAGTTTAGGAAAGTGGAAGGGGGAAATTCACCTGTCATGATTTTATTTGCTAGAGATGTCAGATAAGGAACCAAGACCATTTGGAAGTTCTTATAATAAGAATAGGGAAGGCCGTCCGGGCCTGGTGACTTAGAGGAAGGAAGAGATTTGAGTGTTTCTAGAATTTCTTTGCTAGAAATTGGAGCGTTTAATGTTGTGCGTTCTTCATCTGTCAATTTAGGGAGTTTCAGATTTTCTAAAAAAGAGGAAACTCTGTCTGTGTATGTGGGGTCCGTTGAGGGGTCAGGTAAATTATACAGCTGTTCGTAATATGAGGTGAAGAGTTGTGCTATTTTAGATGGGTTATAGTGAGTGGTGCCTTCAGTATCTTTCATGGCGTGGACTCCCTGAGAAGATCCCCTGGGATTAAGTTTACGAGCAAGTATAGTGTGGGGTTTATTTCCCCGTTCAAAAAACAGCTGCCTGGTCCATTTCAAGCTTTTCTCTAGCTGTGTGGTCTGAAGGGACCTAATATCAAGCTTTAATTTTTGGATATTAGAGAAGAGGTCTTGAGATGGAGATTGTTTATATAGGATATATGCTTCTTTGAGGGCCTTCGTGAGCTCGGTCAATTTCCGTGAGGAGATCTGTTTGCGTTTGGAGCCCTCAGCAATAAAGTGACCCCTAACAAAGGCTTTGTGTGCTTCCCAGGCCATCCCCAGTGAAGAGACAGAAGGGATATTGGTGGTAAAGAAGGACTGGATTTCTTCTGACATTTTGGTGTGAAATGTTTTGTCCCTTAGTAGAGATTCGTTAAGTCTCCACTGCATAGGTTTGTGAGGCGTGTGTAGCCAATCAAGTTCAATTAGGACAGCATGGTGATCTGACCAAGCAGTGGGGGAAATGTCTGCTGTGATCAAGGATGGCAGAGTAGGCATTTTGGCAAAGAAATAATCTATGCGGGAGTGTGTTGCATGGGGGGGTGAGAAAAAGGTATAATCCCTGTCTGTGGGGTTCGCAATTCTCCATAAATCTAGGAGGCTATATTTACGGATCAGGGCCCTGAATTTCCTGGAAAGACGGTCATGTGAGGGGTATGATGGTGCGTCTAGGGATATTGATCTGTCATTAACAGAGGAGAAAGCTAGGTTAAAATCCCCCCTAAGATAAGGGTCCCATTAGTCACTTTAAAAAGTTTAACGAGAAAGCTTGTCAGGAAGGGAATTTGGTTGGAGTTTGGTGCATATACATTGGCCAATGTTATAGGTCTACCCGATAGTGTGCCCAGCAAGATCAAATAGTGACCTTTTGGATCTTTGATGATTTTGGTTATTTGTAGCGGGAGGCCTTTTTTATATACAATTGCTACCCCCGCCTTTTTTTGGGGTCCCGATGCTAGATACACTTCCGGGTAAGCTTTATTGTAGAGACGCACGGAGTCCTGTGAGGATATATGTGTCTCCTGCAAAAATGCGATATCACTCGCCAGTCTCCGCAGGTCCCGCAACAAAGAGTTTCTTTTTTGAGGTAGATTTAAGCCCTTGCAATTTAAAGTAAGTATCTTAACCATTGTCTATGTGAAATCTGTAACTATCTAAACAAACATTAATCATTTGGCGTGAAACAGTAGAATAAAACAGAAGGAAGGAACATAAGATCAAATAAACATTTGCGTAATATGGGAGGAGTGCAAGTAGGTAGCATAAGCCACTGGATGTAACGTGGCTACATATTGCAGCAACTAAAAGTAGTTGCACTATCAAGAGTCGAGTGAGAGTTCCTGGTTCCTCCCGGGACCAGATGGCCTCAGGGTCGACTCTCCTGAGGAGCATGAGGGCGAAACAATTGGGTCGGCACATGACTCAAGACTGGGTGCCCGTAATGTTAAATAGCGTGGAGAATGAAAGGTTAGTCCGGGATCCTCTATTCTGGCCTGTGGCCTTTACTCACAATTGACGAGTAGCGTATATGCATCAATGGGATTTTCAAGATGATTGGGAATCCATTCTTTCCAGTGGGTCAGGGTAGGTAAGGCTTCGGGTGGGAGCATTTGTTGAGTGAGAAATATGGCGCACCTTTCTGGGTGGAGAATTATCAGAGAGAGAGCGTAAGTATTCAGTGGTAGTGTTACTTGGGGGTGGGCGGATTCCCATCTGCTTCAAGAACATGGGGGCATCATCAATGTCCGAGAGCGTGAAAAAGGATCCATTCCTGTTTACCATTAAGCGGAAAGGGAAGCCCCACCTGTAGTCGATTCTCGCATCTCTTAGGAGTTGGGTGATAGGCTTGAAAGCCCTGCGTTTTGCCAGGGTGATGAGAGATAAGTCTGTAAAGATGGAGAGGTCATCCCCTTTAAATGACAGCGGGGACGCTTTGCGGGCTGCTTTTAGAAGGGCCTCTTTTGCTTCATAGTAATGCATGCGGATTATTACATCTTTAGGCCTTTGTGAAGCAGTCTGTCTCTCTCCTAGTGAGCGGTGAGCTCGGTCCATTCTCCAGAGTTCAGTTGGAATGTCAGGTGCTAATGTTTTAAAGAGATCAGTCAGATAGTGGCTTAGCTGGTCCGGATTAACAGACATAGATATACCTTTAATTCTCAGGTTTTGTCTCCTATCTCGATTTTCCTGGTCTTCTTGTGCGTTTCTTAAGAATTTAATGTCAGACTGCATCAGTTTCTGATCTTCTTCTAAGTCCTTGTGTTTTATAGTAAGTGCGTCCATTTTCCCCTCTACTGTACTGGTTCGCTCCCCTAGGCTATTCATGTCCCTTTTTAGGTCATTTACTGCTGTGAGGATTACCTGTTGGAGGGAGTCATGGAGGGAGCGGTAGTGTCTCTCTAGAGTGGCCTCCAGAAGATCAGCCGTCAGGGGAGCCGAGGATGGGAACTGTGGGGCCTGTGAGGCCTGCTGTGAGAGAGCTGCGTCAGGCTGTTCAGCGTGGCCGGCGCCATCTTGGCTGTCTGGGGTGCGGAGGTAGCGTTCCATGGCTCCTGTCTGCGGGGCCGTTTTGGAGCCCGTTTTCGCTGCCATCCGGCTGCCTGTGTGTTCGGAGGGGGATCCCGGGTCTGTGCCGCGCTATTGAGGCGGAGAGGAAGCTGTGGGCGGCGGTAAGTGAGCTGCGTGGGACCGGAGCTCCGGGTCTATGCGGCCATCTTGTTGTTGCCGCGCATGCGTCCTCCGGGTATGTGCTTTTCTTAATGAAATTTTGAAAGATGTTGCACGTTTGCACTTTATGAATAATTTGAACATTCGCAACAGTGCCAGCTTTCCTACATTTTCATTTATGTCTGGATGCTATACATCCTCAATTCTCCTCGCCCCCATCTGCTGCCATCTGAGACTCTCTTCTTCTTTACAGCCACTCTCCCATCCATGTATGAGCTGCACTGCAAACTGGCGCCTGCATGCAAATTCACTTGAGGATGGAGAACAAAGCCACGCATGAGCGACTTCATGCTACTGCGCAGATACAGGCTATACTTTGCTCCTGCACAGTAGTGATGCCGCAAACCTCCGATTTTCGGTTCATGAACTCCATTCGCAAACCTTCGCGGAAGGTTCAGTTCATGGAAAAGTTCGCGAACCGCAATAGACTTCAATGGGGAGGCGAACTTTGAAAAATAGAAAAAATTATGCTGGCCACAAAAGTGATGGAAAACATGTTTCAAGGGGTTTAACACCTGGAGGGAAGCATGGGGGAGTGGGATACATGCCCAAAGTCCCGGGGGAAAATCTGGATTTGACGCAAAGCAGCGTTTTAAGGGCAGAAATCACATTGAATGCTAAATTGCAGGCCTAAAGTGCTTTAAAACATCTTGCATGCGTATAAATCAATCAGGGAGTGTAATTAGAGTTCTGCTTCACACTGACACACCAAACTCACTGTGTAATGCACCGCAAACAGCTTTTTGCGTAGTGACGGCCGTGCTGGACTGGTGCGCACCGTGGCAAGAGTGTAGACCGTGGCGGTTTTCAAGCCCATATGGTCGCCGGGCTGTGGTAGCTCAATGATAGAACAACAGTGACTGTCCAGCTGATCAAATTTGGTCTGACCACAATAAAGCAATGACCTTATTATCTTTTGTGTCCCACCCCCACCCGAGACACTCAAATAGCCGGCGGTCATAGCTTCATTGTGATACGCAAGCCCCTTCACCGCGGCAAGGTAATGATCACAAAGGGGGATGGGCACATGTACATGCCTTTTGTTTTTTTGTTGCAGCCGCCCGCAGTGCAGCCAGAAAAATTAGGCGGGCATGTACACGCACCAGAAAAATTAGTGTAGTGGCCGCTGCTAGCAGCGGCCTTAAAAGTTCAGGAATCCGCCTAGAGTCCTGGACCCTGTTGGTGGTGGTGGAGAAGGCAAGCGGCCTGCAGGCAGAGATGCTGTGTGTGGGGACTGACTTAGTCTGCGGTCGTGCAGTAGCCCTCCGTGATCCATGCCTCATTCATTTTGATAAAGGTCAGGTACTGAACACTGTCGTGACTTAGGCGACTTCTCTTCTCAGTGACAATGCCTCCAGCTGCACTGAAGGTCCTTTCTGACAGGACGCTTGCG